>NC_068357.1:54675562-54737039 GCF_020536995.1 Dreissena polymorpha | reverse complement strand
CTTTGGTTTTATTTTTTGCCGAATGTAATACTATTTCAAATATATTGCGTTACAATAGCTCACATTGGGGCACGCAAATCGTTTCAAAAAGGAGCACTTTTAAGGGCATGAAGAATGCCGATGTCTGAAACTGTCAACTTGAAAAAATGGGCGGGCATTGCCTTAGAAAATAGTTCATGGCCTTTCTCCACACAAATTAAGAGGTGGGGTTGTGGTCGAATTAACAAACCTCAGATTAAAAGGAGAGCGCTCTAAAAAGTGAGCGCTAGCTACCAGCAAGTGGAATTATATATCAATTGCTTGGTATACACGCGATGTCATCCCGATATATAATTTTAATACGCTATTTCAGTTTTTACAGACGTATAACTAATGGTTTATTATCTAGGATAGCTTCCATTTAGATTGACCACTATTGTATTAATTGTAGTGTTCTTTTATTAATCATGTTCAGAACCAACAACGCACTATACTTTTTAGCGAGCCAATCGAAAATATTATAATACATATTTAACTAGCATTCCAGTTAAGTGTGCGTAATTTATTGCACATCCTCATGCTATGTTCAATTTTAGGTCTATCGAGATGATCGATTGTTCTCAAGCGAAGAGGAGCGAATGATGCACAAGTATATATAGGTCCCGAAAGATGCATATAGAAACAAGATGTGTTTGTGAAACACTATGTCCCCCTCATATATTTGACCTTTGACTTTGAAGGATGACCTTGACCTTTCACCACTCAAAATGTGCAGCTTCATGAAATACACAAGCATGCCAAATATGAAGTTGCTATCTTTAATATTGCAAAAGTTAATGACAAATGTTAAAGTTTGACGATTTTGACCCATATATTTGACATTTGACCTTAAGGTTGACCTAGACCTTAACCACTAAAAATGTGCAGCTCCATGAGATACACATGCATGCCAAATATTAAGTTGCTATCTTCATATTGCAAAAGTTATGGCAAATGTTAAAGTTTGACGCAAACCAACAAACCAACAACAAACAACACACACACCAACAGACAGGGCAAAAAACGTATGTCCCCCAGTATATACTGGTGACATAAAATGTATTTAGGAATAATAGAGCACACACAAAATGAATAATATGATATCGTTCATGGCGTGACACATTTCATGTTTAGTTAAACAAAAGGTTTCATTTGGATATTCTTTTTCCATCTAGTTTTGTTGCTGTCACCTTTGTGGCTAAGGGCGATGTAATAATTAAATATGTGGGTATTTTCTATTGCATGATGAGAAAAAACGTGTTGGCGTTGGTCATGGGCAAATTAGCAATATGATGTATTTTAACGCGTGAAATGTGTGAAACTTAATCATCAAAACATAACATATTGCCAGCATATATTTTATAAAAAACTTATCGATGTGTAACGTTTATAAGCACAATGCAAATCAATAATATACCATTTCGCTCATCCGGACGTCTTTACAGATTTGCATTTTTAAAGTTCGTAAACAAATGCGTGAAATTGATAAATGAAACATCGTAACCAAAGAGTTCCAGCATAAATAAATAGAATTTAAGAAATGAAAACGAAGTTATTCGGCCATCATTGCATTACAAACCTTTCGCCGAACTATATATATATAATTATATATTTTTTATATCTATGCTATATACTATATATATATATATATATATATTATAGATATATATATATATATATATATATATATATATATATATATATATATGAGAAAGAAATTGTTCAAACATTGTAAAAATGAGTATCTGATGTATACACCCCTGAAGAAGACGTTAGTCGAAAGCGCTAGGGTATAAGATACTCATTTTTACACTGTTAACAATTTCTTTCTCATATATATACTTATTTCTTATTGTTCTTGTATCCCCATGGAATCCAGTGTTTTTGAAAGTATATTCGTTGGTGTTTTATTATATTCTCAACCATATATACATATATATTATATATATATAAAATCAAAGAAGCAACGCCATGAGCGTTATAATTCCTCGCTGATGTAGAGTGTCTTTTTCCATTTGTGACAAGACGTTGGAAAAAGTTTCATTTTGACAATCTGTCAACACGTCGTCGCTTTCATACGTTGCAATATACCAAAACCCGTCCTTAAAATTACGATTTAAAAGAATGATGTATAATCTGTATTTAAAATACGAATAAATAATGTAATCGTTCTATAAACCTGAAACGCTACGCATATGGTATACATCTGTAATGTTTATAAAGATTATTTTGTGAACAAAACTTAAGAAATATGAACTAATCCACTTTTTGCACAGTGTGCTGTAAGGTACTAATAAAAACGTGCTACTTAATAAAAAAAGGATAAAACTATAGCATTTACATCTTAATGTGAATTTAAAGTATTCGAATACTGGTGAATACTTATTATTCTTGGGACTTGTCTTGACTTCGTGTGTTTACCGATCAACGAAATTAACACAACACATCGAAAAGTCGGGATATGATTGAACCTAAATCCTCTTTTTTCCAAAATCGGAAATCCTGATATGTATGTGTCCACGATAAAGTCCTTTGTTTGACAAACCAAAATTGTATGCCCGTATAAATCGATGCTTTGAATTATGTTTGGATTGAGTATGCAGACGTTATTGAAAGTTATGTTCGATAAAAATGTTTTCAAAAGACGAAGACGATCCAAATATCCACCACAACCTTAACAATCAAGAAGACGACAACACAACTTTCAAAGAAGAATTTGTTCATGCTGAATTAACATGGACGAAACGTAGAGAATTTTAATATTCTAAATACTAACTTACATAGACAGGAATTAGAGAATGTAAATGTTTATTACGTTGTAAATACTAAACGTTAGATTCATGTTTATGGATTAACTTCTTTTTTTAAAACGATCTGTTTTTGGGATTTGTATCTAGACTGTTTTCCTTTTTTATTGCGAGACATACCATATTACAACTTTGTTTCTGTAAACATTTATACCAGGGTGGGTATTTCATGTAAATAATAGATATTCGACAATCGTTCATATTCATAGCGACGACTAACAGTATTTTCTGAAAATATTCATCGCAGTCAGAAAACAATGGAATGCGTTTTTGCGACAGTGAGTTTTCACGAGAGAGGTATTCCACGACAAGTATGAATAGTTAAACATGCACATAATCAGAAATGTTCCTGACAATGTCGGACTATATTAATCGATCAGCCCATCAATGTGACCCATTCCGAGCCATGAAAAGACCGAGTCTTGAAACAGATGCCACTTACACTGCAGTCATCCGCGTGTCTGTTATAGTGTCACAAGAGCGGGAAGTCCTTTGGGAGGGTCACGGTGTTGTGGGATACGTCAAAACCTACGCAGGCCGATTTGTGTGTCGCTTTATTTGCGTTTCAGATCTTTGTTTTATCCCGCTTGTGATTTTTAATGAAATCTTCAAGCTTAGTGTTGCAGAATAAGTGTAGATAGCAAAAAAAAAACATTGTAAAACGCTGCATGCAGTCTTTGTGTAGTGATTTCAAAATCAAGATGTATAAAGAATTGATTCCGCAACATATTTTAAACATTTGCAATCAGTATGAATCTACAATGTTACATAATCATGTGTCGCTTAAGTTAGGTCAAATAACAAAAAGATTTTACGGACGAGACATGGTATTTGTTTTTCAGATCTTGTGTAGTTGATTGCTTAATGTAGTTGTTTTCAACTTTTTATAAAACATTCGGTACGGGAAACAGAACGATTAAAAAGATAGCTTAAACATTTCATATACATGTATCATCATATTACATGTATACTGCTTATTATAATACGCTTTGTAGATAATATTAGATATAATAGTAGATAGTATTTAAAATACTTTGTGACTTTAAGGAATGCTGAACACATACGTAAACTCGTGAAGAAGGAGGTTAATATTGTATAAATTCTAACGATCCATACAAATTTAAGTTTTACGACATAAAGAGTTATTTTATGCAAGAGTTTATGCCAGTTTTTTGACAAAAACTTATACCAGTCCAAATCTGCGCTTACCGGTTCTATAGAAGTCGATAACAGAGTTGAACACCGCCGGGTGACGGTCAAAGAAGTACACATCCCTGGCGCTTATCAAATGCTGTTCAGCCAAACGAGACAAACGCGTACGGTCGATCTTTAGCAAAGTGGCCACATGAGTCTCGTGCCTCACCCCTCCAACATTAAGCACAACACGCTCCTCTTCGGCGTCAAACACACTTTCGGTCTTAACCGGAAGCTCGTAATCCCCTTGCGGGACTTCCACCCTTTCCTCGACGTCATTAGTCTCGTCCGACAATGCGTCCCCTTCTTCCGACGCCAGGTGAATTGGTTTTTTGATTCCATCATGCTCATGCATACTGATATAAGTAAGTCTAAATTACAATTCCACAGATTTTGGTGTTCTCCAAACCCACAAATCACATTTTTACGCTGGTATGTATACACTAAGAGGCGAATCAAAATGAGTTTTATGAACACAAGCGCTGTTGTACACCAAACAACATCAACATTTTAGGAGAACATCTTCACATTATTTGTCATGTATTGAATTAATATCAATTCGTTTAATAGATAACACACCACAATATCAACTACTCTACCAAGAATATCCGGGTCTCAATTCAGTGCATAATTGCCCTGAGCGCGGTTCCGTGGAATAACTCAGTTATTCCAGGGGGTTTCACCCGATCTCCCCCTCCACTCCATGCATTATCCAGTAGCACTTGTTGATTGTGATTAATAATTAACGACATCATACAGAGGTGGCCATTACGGAGCAAATTAATTCTCCAATATCAGCCAAAACATCATCCGGTCCGGACTAATCCGCGTCCTATAGTGATCGCGGATGCTTGCAAACAGGTTCAGCTATTTGGTCATGTATCGGCTAAATGTTCTTTCCACTGTCTAAAACCTAAAAAGAAAATACCTTATAAAGTCACGTGACCGCATCGAAAAATAAACTCACGCTATCCAATACGCGATGTTATGTTTCCATTCGAACCAATTTGCCGATACTCTCTCAGAACATTGTCAGAACACATTTCCAATTCAGCCATTTTAAAAGCTCACAACGACATTAAAACATACATTTGCTTTCCGATAGCGAACCGGCTTTGTATTTTACAACATCAATGAACAGGAATTCCAATGCCTTAGCAAACTGCTCGTGTAACCAGTCAGAACGAGCTGGAAGAACAGCAGCACTGGAACCTCGTTCTAGAAAAACTAGGATAAATACATGTGCGTAAAGTTTCGTCCGATTTTAGTTTTTTTCATTTTGCACATGCATATCAGGGACGACACTTTCACTTTTATTGAATTTTTCGTGAGGGTAATCTTTTCTAGCCAAAAAATCCAGTTTGGGCAGAAAGTGTCGTCACTGATTAGCCCGTTCGCCTGCATATGCACTTAACCCACTTCTCCCAGAAAAAAGGCTCATTAGAAAGAAACATATGAGCCTTGTTCTGAGAAAACTGGGCTTAATGCATGTGCGTAAAGTGCCATCTCAGATTTGCCTATGCAGTCCGCACAGGCTAATCAGGGACGACACTTTCTGCCTAAACTTGATTTTCGGTAAGGAGGGACTTCCTTGAAACTAAAAATGCCATAAAAGCGGAAAGTGTCGTCCCTGATTAGCCTGTGCGGACTGCACAGGCTAATCTGAGACGACACTTTACTCACAAGCATTATGCACAGTTTTCTCAGTCCGCGACTAATATCTTCAAAGGGAATCAACCTTTGACGTGTGCTTTTTTGTAAGATATAAAGTACTTGTTCTTTCAATCTTTAAATTCATTGCCCATGTTTAACATTACGCTATGCATACATGCCCTATACTTTGTCTATTACGTGTCTATGTTTTTTAAAGTATATATCCGTAACGCATAAACATTAAATTGCATGCACGGTTAAACAGCTATATAGAGTCTAGTTCACGAATTGACACATTGGAATCTGTAATATGTTAAAGGTTGCAAAGATGTTCGTCATATGAAGACATCTTATATTAAATTCCTTTATTTGACACTATTATGACAAAAGTGTGTGCATATTTGTGACAATAATTATAACAAATGTAAGTTTTCCACAGCCAGATGTAAATGCATGCTTGCATTTGCTCCTGACAGGCCTGATGGCGGGTGGATGAAACATACAGCGCCTGGTTCCTGCGGACGGTTCATACACCTCACAGTATACATGTGTTATGTTATTATCACCAAAAGCGTGGGGTTATTGTTCTGATCTCCGCTGTCTGTCCGTCTGTCCTGGCCACTATCTCCTCCTACACTATTAGCACTAGAACCTTGAATCTTACACACATGGTAGCTATGAGCATATGTGTGACGGTGCACTATTTGGAATTTCGATCTGACCCCTGGGTCAAAAGTTATGGGTAAATAAATGGGCAAAATGTGTAAATGGGTGATAATAACTAATTATTGCGGTCAGAAAGAGAATGAACAAACACTAGTTTAAATTATTTATTTAATTTGGGCCGAATACATTTTTTGTCTGTACTTCAAATAAAAAACATAGTTTAAACAAAAAGGTATGTGACAAGTCAAAGACAGCCAAGAAACTCCATTAGCATAAACATAAATAAAAAATATGAAGCTACATTAACATAAAGTAACATGACAATTTCATAACTGTGTTATATGCATATATAATGCACCAAGATAACAAACATAACTCAATACTTGCAAATTTATTATACATAATTAACCAGCATGATATAATAGCAATGTTTTTCTAATATGCAGTTCACAAATCAAATCACTTAAACTGATGAGGGTGAGGGATGGTGTAAAACAAACGTCCGATCCTGATACATACTAACTACCGACTGAAAAGGCGCCAATAGGGCGGACTATCATAATAGAGATTTCGCAACCGGAAGGAGTGGCCTCCCTTAATAACTATTTAATATTATTAAAATTAGTGAAGTTATTGCGGTCAGAAAGAGAATAAACAAACACAAGTTTAAATTGATTATTTAATTTTGGCCGGATAATTGTTTTGGCTATACTTCAAATAAGAAACATAGTATAAACACAAAGGTACTAGACAAGTCGAAGACAGCCAAAAACCTCCCAAAATTACGGCAAAAAATAATTACAAAGCCTGTGCAACTTTCTGTGCAACCTCAATCATGTTTGTTAAAGAAAAACTCAAATAACGCAAATAACAGTCAGACGTCCAATTGCCAAACAGTTGAATGAGTTCCCCTGGCACGCCACATTAAAAATAAAACGAAGCGCCACCACGGCGGAAAGAGTACATGGTGTATTCATGCGCGTTAGGAACTGAACTGAGAGACATGGTGCGTTGAAATGCTTTTGTCACCGCGTTGGCGTCTAACGGGACTACCTTTTTATCGTTAACGATGCAAAACACAGGGCTGTTGCTTTCTACGGGAACTAGCTTTATCATTTGCTGAAATGCTTTAACAGGGCACAAAGACGAAGAATTAATTCTACAAAGCGGAATCAAAACGCTGTTGTCTCCGTATTGATTGGTCTTCGCGTATTACAGCAAAACAAGAAGTCCACAATCAGTAACAGTTACATCAGTTCTACACAAGTATTTCAAAACAAAATACAGAGCGGGGAACTATGCTTTACTTCCTGCACATCATGTAGAATACAAACAAAAACAACACCAAAGTGTCGCATAAAACGGAGAATCTAAATCTAAAGCACAATAAATTTGAAACAAAATCTCTGGCGGCATAGGAGGCGCTTGCATTGGCGAATGAAAAAAGTGATTTTCCTAGAACCCTGACGGTCAATTGTAAAGAAATATCGGAAAGGTTAGGGAATTCAACGCCTATAAAGGCGTGGTGAATGCGAATACCGTTGATATACTTTAAATGCTTTGAAGAGATTTCATACTTCGACTCAAAAATTGCGCATATAAACAGATGGTATCGATATCTACCGGGCATTCTTGCAGAGAATAATATTCACAAAATAACAAAAAGGATCGTATTTGAGTCTTTAAATTCCGATCAGTTCCAAATGCGTAAGCTGATTTCTGCGAACGACTTAACTGGTGGCGAAGAACAGTTGACGGTAGTTCCGTACATCGTTGCACTTCCGTTACTGATAAAAAAAAAACACGTATACACATCAAATATTAGTAATCATACTTAATAGACAAGTCACAGAAATAACAAAAGTTTGTAAATGCATGCAACATTTAATATACACATATATTAGATTTGTTTTGAGCTTTTCAGTTAATCTGCTCGCGCTAATTTTCATTATATCTCTAAATATGATAGCAAAAGCACACAAATAAACAAAATAAATGAATACGCTATGTATATGTGAACGTAAGTCATATAATAAGTAGAATTCTCACGTTAGTAAACAGTCTACATGTGCCACTTTGAAATCACGGTCACCAGTCATTCTCAAATCTAAACAACGACTCATTGATCACAATTTCCCTATACCCATTTCTTCAGGCTTCTTCCTGAAACAGTTTAGCGTACTTTAAGTCTAGATGCCATCGGCTAAGTAGATCCGCCAGTCTATTGCTGCCTGATGACAGATGCACGGCACGCAGTTCAAACTCGCGCGTACATGCCAAAAACGCCACCTCCCAAAGACACGTCTGCAATATGGGGCCACTGGTCTTTCCAGAATTCAACACTATGCATACAGCTGCATTGTCACAAAATAATGAAATTCGTTCACCTTTCCAAGTATGTGACCACAACTTCAACGCCACTACGACTTTGTAACATTCAAATTGCGCTATTTTTAAACATCTTTGAAGCACAAAGTCTGGAAACATCGCATGAAAATATTCACCTCTTTTATTTACTGCACCACATCTAGAAAGGCATGCATCGGAAGAGAACACTTTATCAGCATTTTATCAATCGCTAGCTTTAATTATAGACACGCCGTTGAAGATATGAACAAAATTTATCCACCACTTTATGTCTTCCTTAAATTCGTGATTCAGTTTGATTTTATACTCGTTTCGTTTTAACCCTCGCAATAAGTTAAAATGCAAGAAATGAAAACACGACTTGGTTTTACACATTTACCTATAACCTGGAGTTTCCCGAGAAGAGACTGCAGTCGACGCTTTGACGCCGATTGCCTGCGAACCCGGAAGTAGCCTTCGTATTTCTTCCAAACGTTCGTGCTTTTTCCGTAACTCAAGAACTACAGAATTCAACAAGACTCCTAAGAACACCGTAACGGTTGAAGGAGGGCAGGTTTTCCTTTACGTTTTCCTGAGCGCCAACCAACCGTAGTGTGTCGCAAACAACACGGAACGACGAGAAAGCGCGGTTCGTAGAATCAGCTCCACCGAAGTCGTCTTAGTAGTTTACGCATTCTACGTTCAGTCGTGATAAGATGTACCGAATCATCGACGTAACCCTTTGACATATAAAAGCCGATGAACGTAAGCCGAACGGAAGAGCACTGTCAATGTAAATTATTCCGCACCAATTCACAGTAAGTGAATATCGCCGGGGTCGACGTAAATTTGTCGGTATGCGCGTGATAAATATGTTTTAAAGATTAACGCTCCAAGACCGTCGTGAAGAACAATTTTTACTAGGAAAAATTGTTTAAAACAAACGTCCGCTTCGGATAAATTATATCTATCGACTGAAAAGGCGCCAAAAGGGGCGGACTATCATAATTGAGATTTCGCAACCGGAAAGAGTGGCCTCCCTTAATAATTACATAATTTTATTAAAATTAGTGAAATAAAAGAAAATCGTTTTTATCATTTGTTTAAAATGGAATGTTGTTTAAAGTAATGTCATTGCATTATGTTTAAAATGGAATGTTGTTGAAAGAAATGCAATTGCATTATGTTTAAATGTGATTTTGAATCTCTATTAATACGGATAGCAATTATCAGTAACATGATTTTATAACCTACTTTCGCTTTCACTTTTCACTCGTAAAAGAAGTGCTACCCACAATTCGTTTCGGTGTGTACACAATGCACCCCAGGACCATTGATAAAGGTTAAAGCAGCTTGGTTCCCGTCCTCTTTTAAACTTATCGAGAGGTCTACGGGTACAGCTTCCCCGTACCCAAACATTTGTTCCTACCCAAAATTGTCCGTACCCATTTTTTGTTCGTACACCTTTTTTCGTACCAAAATTGTTTTCCTACCCAAATTTTGTTTCAAACCCAATTGTTTGTTCGTACCAAAATGTTGTCGTTCCAATTGTTTTTGTTCGTGGTACCCAAGTTTTTTTCGTTCCCAAATTTGTTTTCGTATGAAAAAAAATTCGTACCCAAATTTTTTTTCGTACCCCAATTTATTTTTTGGCATAATTTTTTCGAACCCACAGTTTTTTGTACCCATTTTTTTTCCGTACAGAATTTTTTTTTCGTACCCAAAGTTTTTCTGTATTAACATATCTTCTTCATTTATTAACCAATTGACTTCAAATGAATACTGAACATCTCTTATGACAACACGGTCTAATTCGACCATCCATGTCTATATTACCCCCCCCGGGGCCCCACCAACATAGGCCTTGCCCACCCAAAATTGCCTTTTAATTTAACATCTATGCGGCTTGGGGATACGCGGATGCATCTGCCGCGCCATTTTTCTAGTGTTTATATTATTTCAATATACTTCCGTAATTATAAGTCGTAGTGATGTATAGAAAATGGTGTCCGGCTAGCGATCTGGAGGTCACGGGTTCGAGCCTAAGTTTTTTTATGCAATCGAACCCAAAATTAATAGGTTTAAACTAATAACTGAAATATAACCATTTAATAAAACAAAATATTGCCATTGTTTTCACACATTTACCTAACAGCATTTTTCATGCATAACAAGTTTATAAATATTTCTACACGGCACATTACATTTTGCACACATAACTTCGTCAACCGCTACACGGTACAAAATGGGATCTATGTGTGTGTGTGTTAATCAACTCATATTGAAATATAACTTTAATATATATATCGCTCTAAAAATCTATGACCAATTCATCATACTTTTCTTGTAACATTTACTATTTAAACATCTTCTGACAAAACTTCTCTGGAATAAAATGTATTACTCCATATTTCAACATGCATGTATGGAAATATTTTAGTAGTACGCTTTACGTAAGCTATAGCAACCAGAAACTAGGCCCGCAGATAGTTGTTTCGTATAAGCAATGTCAGTTATATATGCCACTCATTTTGCAGCTCGCAGTTTCCTCAGTTTTTCGTGGGTGTGACACTTGTCCAGTTCCTCACCAAAATGGTCCTTATATGCATGACTCTCACACAGGATTCGTAGGTGTGACCCTGGCCAAGTTCCTCACTTAGCTGGTCCTGATATACATGGCTCTCAAACAGGATTCGTGGGTGTGACCCTGGCCAAGTTCCTAACTTAGCTGGTTCTGATATACATGGCTCTAAACCAGGATTAGTGGGTGTGACCCTGGCTAAGATCCTCACTTAGCTGGTCCTGATATACATGGCTCTCAACCAGGATTCGTGGGTGTGACCCTGGCCAAGGTTCCCACTTAGCTGGTCCTGATATACATGGCTCTCAACCAGGATTCGTGGGTGTGACCCTGGCCAAGTTCCTAACTAAGCTGGTCCTGATATACATGGCTCTTAACCAGGATTCGTGAGTGTGACCCTTGCCAAGTTCCTCACTTAGCTGGTCCTGATATACATGGCTCTAAACCAGGATTCGTGGGTGTGACCCTAGCCAAGTTCCTCACTTAGCTGGTCCTGATAAACATGGTTCTCAACCAGGATTCGTGGGTGTGACCCTGGCCAAGTTCCTCACCAAGCTGATCTTGATATATATGGCTCTCAACCAGGATTCGTTGGTGTGACCCTGGCCAAGTTCCTCACCAAGCTGGTCCTGTTATACATGGCTCTCAACCAGGATTCTTTGGTGTAACCCTGGCCGAGTTCCTTACCAAGCTGGTCCTGATATACATGACTCTCAGCCAGAATTCGTCGTTGCAACCCTTGCCAAGTGTCTCACCAAGCTTATTATTAAAGTGAAGTTAATAAAAGATGAACGAAACACTTTTTTCTGGATGAGTTACATGATAGCTCTTCATAATCGTACATTTCTAATATATATGCTAGTGATGGATAGTATGCTAAAATGCATTGCATCTTACACATATGTGATACAACTTTATTAATCTCAATTTCAAGTCATAAAGAATGTATATCCTATTGTAGTAAATGGGTAGCAGGTAGTGTGTCCTTACATAAAAAGGTGCTTTAAATGAAAAAAACCTTAACATAAAAAATGTATCTTTCTTTTATAAATTCCGTTAATTTATTTTCAAACGATTGAAAGATGGTGTCGCATTGAAAATAGTGACAGTTAATAAACACATTCATGCTTTATCGGGGTTGTCTGATAACACAATATATTGTATTGTAATAGTAAGGGTGGATTTCGTTAAACAATACTTTCATTTGTGTTACAGCTTTTATCAGCAAAACGATTGATAACATAATGTTTGTATGTTAGGTAACCGTGAAACAATGCTGATATATTTTTCTATAAATCTTGGTACAGAAATGGTCAGTATGAATAAATAATATTAAAAATGGTGTGTCGAATGAGATGTGTATTCATTGTTTGCGCGGGGATTATGTTTGTTGGAAAGTCCGATGCAGCAAGTATGTATCTTATGTATCTTATGCAAATATACAGCATTATTATGTTTGGTTGCGGATGTTTTTAATTCATATTACATAATGTTTTTCCGACCAACCAAGAGACTTTCAAAACATATATATTTCGATAGAAGAATTGTATTGCGTAATGACTATTGAGCGTCCTTTATTACATGACCTGGCCAAACTTATGATTGTTTTAATGTCCGCTTATATCAGTATATATATATATATGCAGTGCATACCTGTGCGTAAAAAGACACAAGTAAAAGGGATTGTCAACATGCATTGCCCCCGTGTTTATTTTAAGTAGTACTAAGATGAAACACTACGTAGATTCCTGCTGACTTCTTATGTTTTTCCCTATTTGTACACATTTATCTATACCCACTACATTGTGAACGTTTCTGTTGATATTCTAATCAATCACTTTACAAAGTGAGTGTTTACAAATTATATATTTTCGAATACTTTTGTTAAAAAAAAAGAATATTGATTTATGGTTAAAAGTAATGTGTTATTTTTTCGTCTTTAGTTGCTAACAGTCTTCCAAATGGAACAACAATAGCTCCAGTAACGAACGGTAAATATATTTTAAAAATATCATGACATGATATGGTATTAGATGAAATGTAATCGGCGTCCGCATTAGATCTAAAATGCAGCAACTGAAGGGCGTTTATTTTGACATATTTTATTTTCGAATACTATAAGCCGCCAAGTTTAAATTCATGCAAACATCGAATGTGTATGCAACTCGAATAACCAATCCGTAATTTTATGTTAACGTGATATTTATATTATAGCCATCAAAACAATAATATTTAATTTAAAACACATTACATTTAGACAATCACACTTTATGTAGTGAAGGGGGACTAATAATACATATGCGGATATTATTTCATTTAAACGCCTTAATTTGCGTCAATTAATGCCGAGTAACATACATAGACAGCTGTGTGTATTTGCTTAAAAGTAATTCCGGTTTCAGAGCTTAATTGCTACACATGCTACGGAGTTGGTAATGCAAACCACTGTCTGAATTACTCGAACTTCGAGGTTGCGCACACAATGTGGCGACAGTCAGTACCCAACTCGGATGGCCCTGTAAAAATAGAGACGTGCAAGAGTCCATTCAATGCCTCCTGCATGATTCTCACTTACAACAATGAAAATGGTAATGCATGTATTATAAGAAGCATTCTGACCATTGCCTTAAAATGAAATACTTGTCATTTGTGCGCCTATATACGTATCATGGAATGCTCTAGATTTGCAACACCCACTTATCTTAACCGAGCTGAACTATTTCAAATCCTGTAAAATAAAATACCAGGCTATATGTATGTAAGGTTATATTAAGAAAGTCTAGCGCATTCACGGATTTGTTAATTGTAACACTGTTTAGAGGCGGCTTTAAACAATAATGCTTTCCCAACTGATCCATGGAAATAAAACAATTGCAGTTAACTTGTTTTCGCACATTTGCCGGTAATTTGCATTTGTTGAAGAGATACACATTCTCGGTTAATTTAAATTTCTTACATAAGTTTTTTGTTTGTAGTTGAATCCACTTTACATTGAAAGCAACGACTATTTCAGTAATTTGGGTTATCATGAACATTTTAAACAGTGTTTAATTCATAAAACATGTGATTGGTAATGAATAGCTATCACGTCCATTCAGCGGATAATTAAATATCGACATACTAAAAATTCTAATGTTATTGGTCACATGCGATTATAGTAGAGCGTGCATTAATCATTATTGCCTCTAGTATGCAGAATAATTCAAGTCTGATGTTAATGTGCAATACAAGATTGTGCCAGAACATTCAGAAAATGACGAAACATAGGGCGATCAAAAAAAAATTTAACCTTTACTTGGAAGTGAACTAAACATTTACGTGTTTCGCTGATGCGCTTTCGTCCGGGATTATTAAGTCGCGGTTTGAATTTTACGCGACATGCTATTTACAAGTTCATGCCAATTATACATAATTCAATTCTGCTATATTTATAGGCGAGGTGTTTCACTCAAGGAGTTGTTCGGATGACGTTACCTTCGGCCTAGATCCAGACAAATGGGCCCGGTACTTGCCCATAACAAAACACGTACAAAAGGACAACGAAACAGAGTGTGCTTGGGATGACACCGATATGATTTGCGTTAAATTGTGTATGGGTGACTCGGGCGAACCGTGTAATGGACCACAATTGGCGGGCAATTTTATTTCCGCTTCCAGTTTGCTGTATGTTGTTTGCGCATGCTTGCAACTACTGATGCATGCGTTCTTGCAGCTATCGGTCTATTGATTTATTCATTCTCTATATCTACATTGTTTATTTGTACAAAGTCAAATATCAATGGCGTTGTGCCTTTTAACAGTTGATGGCAAATTACTCAAAGTGTTGATTTATAAGCCGTCTAAGAATCAAGCAATACACGTCAACAGGACAGCACTTGTTAAGTACACTGCTAATATATAATCCAATCGTTGAATACGTTATATTAACTTATTTTAACACACATACGCACATATTAATACAATCTTTTTCAGACATATCTGCGTGTTTGGTCATGTATCGATTCCCAATACAGGTGAACATTGTAAAATGAAGAAATAAACCATTACGGCAGACATTCAAATTCCTAGTAAATTGAACAATACAGCTCCCATGTAAAAGGTTATATTTTTATTGTGCTTATGTAGCACTAGCTTTATTTATTTCATAGTAATTTGGATTATTACAAATTTCTTTGTTTGAGCAGTTACACTATTACTCGTCGTAACCTTGAGATATTACTTTACTATTGGGTATCTTGAACAATATTCACATTTCGAAATAATTAATTTATTCCAAAACAAACGATCACAGCATAATGCATATCATGTTACGTACATAGCCCCACTAATAAGTCAATTTTTGCGTTTCAAAAATATCATTATGTCTATTGTTTTCTCAAATGGGACGGCACTGGGATCTAATGAAGTAGCTCCCGGTTTTGTCCATTATGGAAGAGTATCGAGCCAATGTTGGACGATGTGGTAACCAACAAAGGATCAATAAAGTTTGTGTTGACTTCCGGCGATGGGAGGGACCATCTGTGTTTGATCACAATCGAGTAGTGTTGTGCCCATGTTGTCACCAACATAGGACCAATACAAAATCGTGTTGTAACCAGGCGATGAGATACATATTTGGATATCATGGAGATCCCATCTATGTTTGAACACAATGACACAGTATTGAGCCACAGCGTCCCATGCTGGGCCCAGGTTGTATCCCATATAAGACCCATACAAAATGATAAAATAAGACATTTAACTTTTACCTGTGTCGCCTAAACCTTGAGTCCTATAGTACAGAGTCTTACCTGTGACACTCACTTAGATAAAGAAGAACAAGTTTGGAAAGTTTTAAGAGAGTCCTTTGATGCATCGTGAAGTAATGGATAACCTGTTGATATTTTGTTTTTATCAAATTAGTGATCTTTTACATACTTGTGTGACCTTTACCTTACCTCTAGGGAAATGGATCTTACACGTTAAGCATACCCAGTTAATTGAAGTAACTGTGGTAATCTTTATGGTTGTGGTTCATGTGCTTTGGAAATAAAGCTCAATAAATAAAAAGTCTTAAGGGTATTTTTTTTAAATGGTCATAACTCTGATATAAACAAATGGTTTGCCTCGTAATTTAACATGCATAATACTCCATACTTCGTTTCAATGAAATCTGCCAAAGCACCATGTAGCTCCAGTGACAAAAGTATGTTATTTTCAAGTCAAAAGAGTCATACCTCCATCAAATGCGAAAGAATTGCAACGGCATTTGGCGTGCATAACCCTCCTTTGCATATATTAAATCATACTAGTTTTCAATAATTGGCCCTAGCGATTCCGAGATATGGCTCCGTAGAAAATGTACCGAACGGACGGATGGATGGTTTAACGGAATGATCGACCTTTATAAATTTCGCAGTCTTATTGCGCTTTGGAACATGCAATTCTGACATAGTATACTTAATTTAGTTTTGACTGGATAATGTCATGAATAAATTGTTAGAAGTTAGGTTTCGCAGATGTGCTGCTGGTATGAAAGGACAAGTTTCTCTAGAATTAAGTCAGTATTGCGCATGGAATCTCGACAGAATAAGATAATTAATTTGTAGTAATGCTTAACCACTGGGGATTCACGGTGCATTGAGACTGTTTATCCTTTGTCGGCGAATATGTTTTTGAATAACGCTCATCGATATGCACATTACGCTCAGACGCGCGTGTTGTTCGTCAGGACTGTATATTTTGTCCGAGCTACCATAAGCTTTCAGATAGCACAAAGGCATTGTGCATGCGTTTTCTATTCATACTCCCTCTCATTCATAGGGATTAAGTCGTATTTTAGAGATAGGTGTTTCGTTTTCGGTGAGATATAACAGCTCGTTTTACAGATTACAAAAAGTATTAAATACAGGATTAAAAATGTAACAATTTTGAAATCACGGCTTCGTAATGAGGAAAAAATGAACACAGTGATCTCTTTATGTAATCTCAAGGGCCTCTAATATTGTTGACTATTTACGCACTTGTATGTTGCTTCGCTTACAGGAGGTTGCCCCGGTTAAAATGAGCCGTATTCAATCGGCACTCCTCGGAGGTTTTTGAACTTGAGACATATCAAATGTAAATAATACACATACTTCGTTATTTATACATATTGCCGTTCTAACTAAGAAAAATAACTTAATAAGCAATATATTTAAACCATGTAATCAAGCACGTTGGGTTACCTTCTGCAATGACTGAGCAATTCTTTAAAGAATCACTGGGTGTTATGTGGAAATACAAGCCATACTCTATCTCAACAAAGCAGCACAGTTATTATATTGAAAAAAAAACTACCTACATTAAATTTTATTTTATGTTATGATCTATTGTCCTTTTGTACCGTTGAATGAAATCACGGTAAATGCACACGGGTTTATCGGCATTAGGTCATTGTTTGTTATCAAGGTTGTATACATATACATATGATATCAATCTCTGAGTACAAGCTATATGCTATTGTTACAGAATATGATATATGGAATATAACGTCATTTAAAATGTTTTTATCAGCAAAACTCTTGATAACAGACGAATAGTGTCAGCATGAGTTAGCGAAAAAATGTTCGGGTAATTTAATATGAAGCTGTGTATTCGATTAAACATAATTGACCATGATGTATCGATTAATATGTGTATCTATGGTTTGCGCGTGGATTCAGCACGTTGGAAAGTGCGAGGCAGCAAGTATGTATCTTTTGTTTGCGAAATATAAAAGTTTAATGTTAATGTTATATGTTGTATGACTTTAAATATATAAAATCTATACCGTCTACATTGTGGGAATTTTTATCAGCATTTTAATCACCCTTAATGATGAATTGAGTGTGTACCAATTTTGATTTGTCTAATGTTGGTCAAAGAAGGAAGAAAATTGATTAATTGTTAAAGCTGATTTTCTTTCTTCAGCTACTAGCAGTCTGCCGAATACAACAACAATTTATCCAGTAAAGAACGGTAAATTTTGATGTTATTACCTTCATCAAGGTATCAGGAATGAAATAAGGCAAAACAGCAATTACGTGTTAATATTTTGTTTCCTAATGATTTTGTTGTTCAACAAAGAAAGTATGACTTCATCTGAAATGGCTTCCAAATAATAATACTATTCTTAAAATTCTCAATCGAAACTATTAAACTAGTATATTAATATACAGCATGTTGTAGATTGCAAGATCCTGAATCTTTACGTACAACTACAAGAATGCAGTAAGCGGTTCATACATGATGGCTATTATTATTCCGTAAACGATTAAGCAAAATACAAACAAGTGCATGATATTGGCTTAGAAAAGCGATCGCACGTGTAAACTAAATGAAACGTATTCGACAAAGTATAGCCGCCAGATTAAATAATCAAATTGAATATCTTATCAAAATAAGAATGCAACGTTTATGTTTATATGACGGTGAACAAAATAAGTTCTGATCACACATTATAAACAAACACGCATAATATTGATCATAGTTTTGTTGTAACGCCTGCAAAACAATCAACTACGCGTATTTAATGAGGACAATACATTTTCGTTCCGGTTCAACAACAGAACAGTGGTAAAAGGATACAAATAGCAATAAACTTGCGAAAACATGCTATCTGTACTTGTCTTAAGTATTACACACAAAAGAAGACGTTTGTATGTATGTGTTTGATTTTTTACCAGTTTCAAAGCTTCATTGCTACACATGTTACGGCGTGGGTCCAACAAATCCTTGCCTGAACTACTCCAATTTCAAGGTTGCGTACGCAATGTGGCGGCAGTCGGTACCGAATTGGGACGGCCCTGTAAAGGTTGAGACGTGTGAGAGTCCTTACAACGTATCATGCATGACGCTCACTTACAACAACATTATGAAAGGTTAGACATGCGTTTTTCTCATTACAAACGTTCCTAACCATAAGTTTCTCTTATGTGCTAACTAGCTATGTTTTGGAAAAAAATTGGGTACACATTATGCCTTACCATGTTATCATATACAGTTACATGTCATATGATATAATAAATACATGTTCTGTAATTATATGAATAAAATCATCAAGAGAAAATAATTACGTTGTAAACATCCACAGATAAGTGTGCTTTGCCAAAATATATTTCTGTTCCCTATTTTAGAAATGACTATTTGGAATACCTAAGGATGTTTAGTCACCTGTGTTTCTGTTGTTTATAAATACCAAATATAATGATGTATCGAAAGAAACGAATGGTGTTTGTCTTATAATGTTATCGGAACGGTATGTCTCATTGGAAACTAGTCAGTTCAGCTAAGCGGATAGTTTGTAACATGAGACTAGTAACGATTGTTCTGGCATTGTATACAGATGTGAACATATACTCACGTGGTCAAAACTTCAATTACGTGCACAGCCTCGTTATAAGAGAACATATCAAGTTTGATCACGATGAATTTAAAATTGGGCCACATAATTCGAAAAATATACTCTTATAATAGCAGTAAATCATATCTGATTAAAAACAAATTCTTAAAATAACTAGATTGTGTCGCCTTCCGTAAATTTGATGGATGAGATTCTTAATGTTCGGCTGAGCGTTTGTCTGGATATCTTTATTCAACAAATGCTCTTTATTTGTTTATTTGTTTCCAAATTTAGTCATTCACATATAAAAATAACAATTGTTAACACTATTTCTAGTCGAGGTGGCTCACTCGAGGAGTTGCTCGGATAACGAAACCTTTGGACTAGATATAAAGAAAGAAACTGAATTACCTTACACAAATCTCGTACAAAATGACAACCGGACAAGGTGTGCTTGGAATGAAACAATCTGCTTGTCTTTGTGTATTGGGGATTCGGACGAGCCATGTAATGGACCACAAATGGCTGGAAGTTTTATTTCCGCTTCCGGTTTTCTACTTGTTATTGGTGCATTCGTGCAAGTAGTGAATAGTGAGTTCTTGTTACATTTTTAACACATAAATGTATTGTAGGGCTGATGCATGTAAAGTACATTTTCAACTGTCTATGGCGTTTCGTCTATTTAGCATTCGATGGTCATTTACTCATAAAACTGTTTAATAAGCACTATAAGCATTAACCCATCAAAAACATTAGGACAAGGCATATTGCTGCAAATAATACGTTAAATTATTTGTTTAATTATTTTATTTATTTTTATTTAAAGTGATTTGTTTGATGAATACATATTATATATATTCAATTGGAAAATCTGACCATAGTTTACGCTATTGTGTGCAACGAATGGCAAACACCTTCATATGTCAATATGCAATTGCAAATTAAATCTGAATTATTATTTGCAAACCACCATGCGTGTTTGTAATACGCGCCATAGTAAACATGTTATGATATTGTGAAGAAATATTTCGTGGTCGAATATGATGCTTTGTTTTCTTCAACGCTACATTATAATCAACCCCCTTAGTTTAACATTGCCACTTATTTAATGTAGATTCGTTACTTGTTATTCTGTAATTACGTGCCTTGTTAGAAATGATTGATTAAGAATTGTTTAAACATGTGATGTCTAAGGAATGTTACTGGTGAAATCCTGCTTATAAATTCGTCTCGTTTCTGTGGCAGCCAATGAGAAATTCATGATCGGTTATCTCCGTAGAGTAAGCAGGGCATTCAATAATCTTCGGCAAACGCGAAGGGAACTCGGTAACGATGCTACATGTAGTTTCCGAAATGTACCTTTCCGTTGGCTAGGTGTCGCTTGGTTTGCCGGTATATATAGACTTGAATATTGGAAAGTTGGTCTGGGGATGCGGATGGCCTTCCGAGGGGTTCGGAAGGTACATTGGAATTTTGAGATCGTGCACACAGCGCTCGGTGGCGGCCTCACGAGGTCAGTTTCGCGCTACACCATGTAAGCGTTTTCGTGATTTAACAAACATGAGCTTAATAGTGGTTCAATGCCGAGGCAACTTTAAACGTTCTCTTCCCCACATTAATTTTACTTTTTAGTCATTAGAACAAATCAATATTTGAATAACTTTACAGGTTGTTTTAAGGACTGAGTAGACATAATCTGGTCATGTTTAGAACTTCCTGTAAAATAGTATTTTAACATTGTATACTGTACACTCTGGTAATTGCAAATAAATTACAAAAAGCGTTGTTGTTTTATTTAATATTGTTTTGTTAACACTTTTAATTGGTACGTTTATGTATTAATTATTTTTGTGTTCTTGCATTCAACACCTATCAGCCGGAGGACACCAATCCATTTGGTTTGGTAAAGCATATTGCGCTGTGAATACAAATCTATCTTATCCATCAAATAGTGTTTGATAACAATTTAAACATTTTGTGTCAGTGTAGGAAAACATATTATTCATATTACGATTTATTCCGATGTTTGTCGAATATTTATGAAGCATGCTGAAAAAAGCTTTGCTGTGTTTGGCTCATCATTGGTTTACAGTAGTGGTACTTCGTGTGGCGTATCCGAAGTCTACTGTCGTGGTATTTCGTGTAGCGCATCCGAGGTCTACTATCGTGGTTCTCTGTGTAGCGGATCAAAGGGCTACTGTAGTTAAGCTTTGTGTTGGTCTGCTTAAGGTCTGACGGATTTAAGGTCACATGTTGTGGCACTAAGTATAGGTCCACTTTGGACATACAGTGCGCAGCGGATACAATGTCTACTGTTGTTATACTGTGCGCTTCAGATCCAATCACTACTGAAGAGGTTTTCTGTGTAGCGGAACCGATGTCAACTGTAGCAGCACTGTGTTTGCGGATCCGAGTTCTACTGCAGCAGAACTGTGTTTCGCAGATACGATATATACTGTAGATACATTCTGTAATGCGGATCCAAGGTCATCTTTTGTGATTCCGTGCGGAGCATATCCAATATCCCGGTTCAATTTTTTGTTACTCCTAAAACGCATGCCTTTGTTGCCGGGTGCGTTTAATACAAAAGCAATTTGTAAACATCATATAATATGTTTTGTAGTTCGCTGCAAACGCTATGTTTGTCCCATGTGGGAATTTTCAGAGCATGTACATAATTAATAAAACATTAAAATATGTTATATCCTTTGTTTGCCATTCCTCTTTGACTGTAGATAGTACATATAAGCAAAAGCCATTGACAGTTTTTAAAAATCATTAAAATAGGACAAACATTCGGCCAAACAGCTGTTTTAAGACGACACTAGTGGCTAATTAATATGGACCAAAATATTTAATTCTGCACCTTTTGCATGGCCTCTTATTATTTTGTTATTGAAATCAATATATATTTATTTCGCTTCACACTCAAACATTGTTGGGCCAAAATCCGTCGAACTAATTTGCGGATTGTTATCTCTTATTCCATTATTCGTCATAAGTTATTGATCAAAGACATAATTAATTTATACAGGGACAACACCGCAATTGTTACATGTCTGATCAGGGAAATGTGCAATGGTGATTGTTTCAAAACACCATTTAAATTATTTAAAGAATTCATTCGTTTTAATGACAACATGTTTATGCTTGGCGGTTTACCGGTTTTCAATGTCAAGAATCAGTGTACCTGAACTAGACACAATTATGGCATTACTATCAAATGAGTAATCGATTAAACGAATCCATTTTAAATTTTTCTCCAAATTATTAAATCGTTTCGTGTTGCAACGCTTTGTAATTTCAAAAATGCGAAAAGGCCCCTTTGCAATATGACACCAAACACACATAAATGCAATATACATGTAATTCATAGCAAAATAAACATCATCTTACATGTATTGCATCATGACGTCGGTGTGGTTCCTCCATGCCTCCTCATATATGTAGAAGCTGTTACATTATAAATGCCGTGTGTATTAGATGTTGTGAAAGTTTCCTGTTGACTTGGGCGTCGTGACTGGACGGGTGGAATACGAGCTTCATTGTCCGAGATATTATTACAATAATTTATCATCTGAATCGCTAACATGCTTAGTAAAACAACCATGAGGATTCCGAAAACGATTAGTGCGAGCTTCATTTTCTTCCTCTGATCACAGTTAAGTTCTTTTATGCAAATGCCTTCTTAAATCAGAACACTTGTTTTAGGCCGAATACTTGTTACAGATTCGCGCAAAAAACGAGGTCGTAATGATTCGTTATGATTCAGCTATTTACATGATCACCTTTTAAAAAAATTATGCGAGTCTTGTGTATGCTGTTGAGATACGCTGAACTGCAATATGCATGCCAACTTATCAGGGGCAAAAGATGTAACGCGGTGCATCAACAATCTTGCAACCTGAAGGATAAAGCCAATTATTATCTCGTTTAATGATGAGACATGATATAAAAAACTACTTCACGGACAATAACAAGTACAATAACACACATAAAAATTACTACTACTACTTCTATTTCTAGTTCTACCAAAAATACAACTAATACTAGTAGTAAGGGTAGTGGTAGGAGTAGTAGTAGTAGTAGTAGTAGTAGTAGTTGTTGTAATAGTAGTAGTAGTAGTAGTAGTAGTAGTAGTAGTAGTATTAATAGTATTAGTAATAGTAGTAGTAGGAGTAGGAGTAGTAGTAGTAGTAGGAGTAGGAGTAGGAGTAGTAGAAGTAGAAGTAGTTGTAGTAGTAGTAGTAGTAGTAGTAGTAGTAGTAGTAGTAGTAGTAGTAGTAGTAGTAGTAGTAGTAGTAGTAGTAGTAGTAGTAGTAGTAGTAGTATAAGTAGTATTAGTAGTAGTAGAAGCAGCAGCAGCAGCAGCAGCAGCAGCAGTAGCAGTAGTAGTAGTAGTAGTAGTAGTAGTAGTAGTAGTAGTAGTAGTAGTAGTAGTAGTAGTAGCAGCAGCAGCAGCAGTAGTAGTAGAAGTAGTAGTAGTAGTAGTAGTAGTAGTAGTAGTAGTAGTAGTAGTAGTAGTAGTAGTAGTAGTAGTAGTAGTAGTAGTAGTAGTGGAAGTAGTAGTAGTAGTAGTAGTAGTAGTAATAGTATAGTAGAAGTAGTAGAAGTAGTAGTAGTAGTAGTAGTAGTAGTAGTAGTAGTAGTAGTAGTAGTAGTAGTAGTAGTAGAAGTAGTAGTAGTAGTAGCCGCAGCAGCAGCAGCAGCAGCAGCAGCAGTAGTAGAAGTTGTAGTAGTAGTAGTAGGTAGTAGTAATAGTAGTGGTAGTAGTAGTAGTAGTAGTAGTTAGTAGTACTAACTATATGTTTTTATAGGAATATCGATAAAATAGGATTTCGGTTACAAACGCATGATATACGGCAAATCGTACTAGCTGGAGAACTTTAAAGTGCATGCCTACGTGACAGCATCTGCTTACTACTTTTTCGAATCTTGATAAAATTTTGTCGAACTTTTTATCTTGACAATATCAAGGGCGGGCATGAATCTGAGTTGCGTGCGTTAAAGCACAAAACCTTGTAAAATTTAGGACAGATATGGTTACAAATACAGATGCATCATTTATGACTCAATCTTGATGAAACGTTCTCTGCTCGACAGGTTATCTGCTCAATATCTAATCTGAGTTTGAATATGGCTTCAAAAACTACACCACATGTTAAACTAAAAAATAATTGTTACCATTCGAGATGCATTGTTTTTTACTCAATTTTGATCAAGCTTAATCTTAATTTTCTTGACAATATTCAGATAGATTCTAATCTGGATGACGTGAATCCGAAAACTTTGTCACAAGCAAAAACGACATAACAACTCTTAAAGCCATATGCATTACTTATTGATGACTCGATCGATGTTAGATTTAGTCAGAATAGAGCTGTCAAATCTAAGGTCAGATCTTTGTCGTGTATGTAACAAAAACTAGGTCACCAAGTCAAATCTAAAAAATCAGGAGCTGTGTTTGTGAAACACAGTGCCCCCTACTGCGCTTTGAAGCCATATATTTGAACTTTGACCTTGAAGGATGACCTTGAACTTTCACCACTCAAAATGTGCAGCCCTATGAGATACACATGCATGCCAAATACCAAGTTGCTGTCTTCAATATTGCAAAAGTTATGACCAAGGTTAAAGTTTTGGGACAGACACACAATGACGGACAGGCCTAAAACAATATACCCCCGATCATTCGATCCGGGGTCATAGAAACGTTGCTACAATTTTAGAGACCAATTTTAAAACTCAATCCTGATAAATCTTCGTCAGAGTTTAATCTTCAACTTAAGAAAGACAATTAACATCTAGGTCACGTGCATCAAAAAATCACCAGGTCAAAACTTGGGAAAATCTTGAAACAACTCTAGAAGCCACATTTATAACCCAGTCTTTATTGCTATCGGTCATAATGTTAATCTAAGCAATATCTGAAGAATGTTCGAAACTGGATCACCTGTGTAAAATGACTAGATCATCAAGAAAAAACTTTAAAAACAAACATTTTTCTCAAGCTTGAAAATAAATTTATGACTCGATCTCACTGACAGCTGATCGGAATGTTTATTGTGTCAATATTTGGTTAATTTGCAGCCAAACAATAGATCAAATTCTAGAACATTTTTGTATCACTCTAAAAGCTTCATTTATTCCAAAATCTTCATGAAGTTCAGTAAGAAAGTTTATCTTGACAATCTCTATTCCGTGTGAAAATTGGATCACATGTCGCAAAAAGTAGTCACAAGTTCGTATCATAGCAGTATTGAAACAAAATGTACGACTAAATTTCAAACCTTTTCAGAATGTCAATGTGGACAATATCTAGGTCGAGTTCGCATTTGGGGCATGAACGTCATAAAACAAGAGGGCCTGAAAGGGTCAAAGTCGCTCACCTGAGATAAAAAGAAATGACCTGTTCTTTGCAGCCCAAGATATCAATGGAACAAATGTTCTAACCAAGTTTCATGAAGAATGAACAACAAATGGCCCCTTTGCGGCCATGTTTTTTTTAACAGACCTGAACTATTTTTTAACTCTTCCAAGATATGTCCAAATTTCATGAAGATTGGGAAACAAATGTGTCTTCTACATTGTTCACATGTTGTCACTGTATACAAATATATATAAAGAAAATTGCCCCACTCCCTGGCGGCAATGTTTTTTTCACTGATCACGACCATTTTCAAACTCATCCGAGACATCCACATAACTAATGTTTTGACAAAATTTCATGATGATTAGGCAAAACATGGGACTTCTAGAGTGTTCACAAGCTTTCTTACTATATAAATACAAGAAAAAAGACCCCCCCCCCTGGCGGCCATGTTTTTTTACCGATCCAAACCATTATCGAACTCAACTGTCCTATCCAGGTGTGGTAGTGCGGTCTCCTTCGCTTACGCAAATGAACCGGTCACAGGACGGTTACAATTTATGTAACTTTGTAAGCACTTATGTGAGCGGAAATATTTATTTCACAAACTCTTATTTCTGGTCAGGATGAATATACTGACTGGTTGTTATTCAATTAACAAAAGGCGTTCAGTCAGGGACGCCTTAATACACTCAAAGAATTTATTTATAAATGAAAACCAAGGCAGCTTTAACAAAATAACTAATTTTTATTCCAAGAACTCGTAAAATGAAGAACAATGACAGAAAATTAAGAACAGGTACAAGCCAAGTCTAAAGAATCTAAGTATCGTTACAAAAATGAACAACATACAGCAAATACCTTTATTAATGAAAAAAGAAGTTCAAAATCTGTCAAAACTGATATAAATATAAGTTACTGTTAGTCTTGAAAGTGCTTCAAAAATCTAGTTTACAAAATAGGTCTTATTTAATCTAAAGAACAATATTTATGGAGATTAGGAAACTTCAGTGAATCAATTGTAAAAATAAGAAAAATTTACTACAGTTATTGAAATAGAATAGAGTCTTTCTAATTCAGAAAATGCCAGATAAAAATAATCTAAATAATAAGAATAATTCAGAAAATAATGCCAACATGTCTTGATGCTGGTGTTGAAAATAATTTAGAGTTTAATTATTTCAAAATTCAAACCTTTTTCAAGAGCTGTTTACTTTTCAAGAAAGCATCAAGAGGTGTTTAAATCAGCCAAAACAGCTTATTTTATACAGTTCTGAAGAGATCAATGGCAGAGTAGTCAATTTTCCCTCAGAACAGTGCATTTATCAATGATCAATATCTTCCCAAATTCCAGAGCAGAACTAAAAATAGATTTACTGAACCAGGTTAAACAAGGGAGATAAATACTGCCTAAATACTCCAAAATCATGTATATGTTGTCTTTCTTTCAGTATTCTCTTAGTTGAAAGGCTTATCATAAGTGCTAATGACAAAAACAGTTATGTTAACTATGAAAATTCTGTGTTATGAAAAATTACATAACACAGTTAATGTCACATAATATTGACATAATAAAACCAAACTTAACTACACAGGAAACCAATGTTCTAACCAAATTTCATGAAGATTGAGCAAACTAAAAAGTTAACAAGATTTTACTATAGCCTTATATAGCCGTATAAGGAAATATGCCCCGCCCCTTAGCAGCCATGTTTTTCAAGCCAAGGTTACCATTTTTGAACTCATCCAAGATATTATTGGGACAAATCATCTGAGCAAGTTTCATGAAGATCGAAAAATAAATGTGGCCTCTAGAGTGTTAACAAGGTTTTACAATAGCCATTTAAGGAAAAATGCCCCGCCCTCTGGCGGCCATGATTTTCAACCAACCGACATCATTTTCGAACTCGTCCAAGATATCATTGGGATGAAACTTCTGACCAAGTTTTATGAGGATCGGACAATAAATGTGGCCCCTAGAGTGTTAACAAGATTTTGCTATAGCCATATATAGCCATATAAGGAAAAATGCCCCGTCCCTTGGCAGCCATGTTTTTCAAGCAAACGTAACCATTTTCGAACTCATCCAAGATATCATTAAAACCAATCTTCTGACCAAATTTCATGAAGATTGGAAAATAATATGGCCTCTAGAGAGTGAACAAGGCATATGTTGATGTCGCACAACGGACAACGCACGACGGACAAAAGGCGATCACAAAAGCTCACCATGAGCACGTTGTGCTCAGGTGAGCTAAAATAGGTAAGCATATCAGATTTAATAAAATCCGTGTTACCACTCTATAGAGGCCACATGTATTACTCAACCTCGTTGAAACCTATTCAGAAACTTTAGTTTGACAATATCTAGGTCGAGTTTAAATGTGGGGTTTTGTTTTCCGAAAATAGTACACTAGGCCCAAGGTTGAAGTAATGTCAACACGTTAGCCATATTTATTACTTAATATCCAATCTTGGTCAAAATGTTGAAAATATAAAGGCCGAGATTGAATAAGAGTAAAGTGCATTCAAAAACTAAGTAACCTGGTCGAATCTTAGAAAAGCATGTTTACCGCTCTGGAAGCCACATTAGTGACTCAAGATGAATTAACCCTTTCCCCAATAAGAAGCCAAGTGAAAATGGCTTTTGCAACAAGCATAAAACCATATCTTATGCTCTTTGCTGCTCGTCAGTAACTAAGGGTTGAAAATGAAGCCTTTGACACTTGAATTTAGTAAGAAAGATATTTGATTTAATTTAACTTTATAAGGGACCACACATGCTTCAAAATACGTCACTAAGTTGTAAAGGGTTAAACTTGTTCAAAAAATGTATCTTGTTCTTATGTATGTAAATTATAATCCTTATCTCAGGCATACACAAACTAGGTTAGATTGTCAAACCTCAGAATTATCTTGTAGCCACTCTAAAGGCCACATTTCTGATTTGAAAACAACAGGTGTGATGAAACTTGTCAAAATGTTGATCTTTACAATATGGCCAAAAACATTATCACATAGTTCAAGTTCTTCTACAATTTGTGTCTGTGAACTTAACTTAGGTGAGTGCTTTAGAGTCCGCTAGTCCTCTTGTTTGGAATGTTATTTTTTAACATGCCATTTTACCTTGTATTGAAATGTATATGTATATTCAAATTTATATTTTGGAAACGGTAGTAAATTTGTACTTTAAATTAATGCATCATTGTGATACGCTGATGTTCGATAGAGCAAGTCATGTAACGATATTAAAGAGGTGTGGTAAGGGACGTTAAGAACTGTGTATTTGTATTTCACACATCGAGTTTATTACGTCCTTCAGAACGGGATCATTCTTTTACCCAAACACACCGAGTGCACAACACTGAACATCGGCTCAATGTTAAACTGTCTGTGACATAAACTTTGAACAATATCAGCAAATTGTGATAAAAACGGTTAATACCAATTTACTGTGATACATACGGAATTTTATCAGATTGTACAAATCAGGATACAATTAACCCCGTGCAAATAATTTCAGGGTCATAAGCAATATTCAGGGGTCAAAGTAGTTATATTAAGGTCATGATTAATTTGTTTCTGTTTCTGTGTAATATTTGATCATTTCCATGATTCAAAAGGTCACAAGTATGAAAACATTCTAATGCTAACACCAGAAAGCGAGATTCTACTTCAATTAAAATCCATGATTAAGATGGATTGAATCCAACTTAAAGGGACGAGTACACAAATGTCAGTTTTTTATTAATCTATATATACTGCAATGATATGGGATGTTACGTCTGCATCCTGCTTACCAGACGCAGTTTGCTATGGACACCATTGTGTTAACATAGAGTCCCCTGCAAATGTATCTTCTTTCTAACATTTACACAGTACAATCTGTTTCACGAACAGCAGGTTTTTAATCTCGTCATTGCCGGGCTGTGCGTCAAACGATTAAACTAGCCATAAGCGTTCTTGAGTTATCATCAGGAAACCATTTTACTATTTCGGGTCACCGTGACCTTGACCTTTGACCTAGTGACCTGAAAGTCAATAAGGGTCATCTGCGAGTCATGATCAATCTACCTATCAAGTTTCATGATCCTAGGAATAAGCGTTCTTTAGTTATCATCCGAAAACCATTTTATTATTTCGGGTCACCATGAACTTGACCTTTGACCTAGTGACCTCAAAATCGATAGGGGTCATCTGCGAGTCATGATCAATGTATCTATTAAGTTTCATGATCCTAGGCATAAGCGTTATTGAGTTATTATCCGGAAACCATTTTAATATTTCGGGTCACCATGACCTTGACCTTTGACCTAGTGACCTCAAAATCGATAGGGGTTATCTGTGAGTCATGATCAATGTACCTATGAAGTTTCATGATCGTAGCCATTAGCGTTCTTGAGTTATCATCCGGATACCATTTTACTATTTCAGGTCACCGTGACCTTGACCTTTGATATAGTGACCTGAAAATCAATAGGGATCAACTGGGAGTAATGATCAATCTACCTATCAAGTTTCATGATCCTAGGCATAAGCGTTCTTGAGTTATCATCCGGAAACCATTTTACTATTTCGGGTCACCATGACCTTGACCTTTGACCTAGTGTCCTGAATATCAATAGGGGTCATCTGCGAGTCATGATCAATGTATCTATGAAGTTTCATGATCCTAGGCATAAACGTTCTTGAGTTATCATCCGGAAACCATTTTACTATTTCGGGTCACTGTGACCTTGACCTTTGACCTAGTGACCTGAAAATCAATAGGGGTCAACTGCGAGTCATGATCAATCTACCTATCAAGTTTCATAATCCTAGGCCTAAGCGTTCTTGAGTTATCATCCGGAAACCATTTTACTATTTCGGGTCACCGTGACCTTGACCTTTGACCTAGTGACCTGAAAGTCAATAAGGGTCATCTGCGAGTCATGATCAATCTACCTATCAAGTTTCATGATCCTAGGAATAAGCGTTCTTCAGTTATCATCCGAAAACCATTTTATTATTTCGGGTCACCATGAACTTGACCTTTGACCTAGTGACCTCAAAATCGATAGGGGTCATCTGCGAGTCATGATCAATGTATTTATGAAGTTTCATGATCCTAGGCATAAGCGTTATTGAGTTATCATCCGGAAACCATTTTAATATTTCGGGTCACCATGACCTTGACCTTTGACCTAGTGACCTCAAAATCGATAGGGGTTATCTGTGAGTCATGATCAATGTACCTATGAAGTTTCATGATCGTAGCCATTAGCGTTCTTGAGTTATCATCCGGATACCATTTTACTATTTCAGGTCACCGTGACCTTGACCTTTGATATAGTGACCTGAAAATCAATAGGGATCAACTGCGAGTAATGATCAATCTACCTATCAAGTTTCATTATCCTAGGCATAAGCGTTCTTGAGTTATCATCCGGAAACCATTTTACTATTTCGGGTCACCATGACCTTGACCTTTGACCTAGTGTCCTGAATATCAATAGGGGTCATCTGCGAGTCATGATCAATGTATCTATGAAGTTTCATGATCCTAGGCATAAGCGTTCTTGAGTTATCATCCGGAAACCATTTTACTATTTCGGGTCACTGTGACCTTGACCTTTACCCTAGTGACCTGAAAATCAATAGGGGTCAACTGCGAGTCATGATCAATCTACCTATTAAGTTTCATAATCCTAGGCCTAAGCGTTCTTGAGTTATCATCCGGAAACCATTTTACTATTTCGGGTCACTGTGACCTTGACCTTTGACCTAGTGACCTGAACATCAATAGGGGTCATCTGCGAGTCATGATCAATCTACCTTTCAAGTTTCATGATCATAGGCCTAAGCGTTCTTGATTTATCATCCGGAAACTATTTTACTATTTCGGGTCACCGTGACCTTGACCTTTGACCTAGTGACCCCAAAACCAATAGGGGTCATCTGCAAATCATGATCAATGTTCCAATTGAGTTTCATGATCGTAGGCCAAAGCGTTCTTGAGTTATCATCCGGAAACCACCTGGTGGACGGATCGACAGACCGACCGACATATGCAAAGCAATATACCCCCTCTTCTTCGAAGGGGGGCATAAAAAATTGCATGATTTGTTAAAGCTGGTTGTATTCGTCCCATCATAAAATGTTTAAAATGTACTTTCACTTGTACACGATATAAGATTTAAAGAAAAAGTATTGCAGATCATACCAAAGCGGACTAGTTGGTGATATTTTAATTAGGAATTATGCTTTATGCTAAACGTTGATTAGGCCCCAAGCCTCAGTTGTTGGCCATATCCGTTGGGACAAAAAATAAACATCACTGTAAGGAGATAAATAATCAAACAGTAAACCAAAGGAGCATATGTAACTCTTTTATCAAACGATTATTCTCTGCCATTAATTACATTCCATCCAAGACGCTTTATTTTGTCTGTTAAGCTTTCTAAAAAAGGCTATTACTTGATTTGGGGATAGACTAGCACTCCGTCATCACAAAATTAAGAAACGTGATCACAATTCGTTTAATGTCAATTAGATGATTCAGAAACAAGAAATATCTTTAAAAAAGATATACGGCGTTGATTGTGGTCGATGTTTATGAACGATCAAAAGTTATCTCCATGAGATAAAAAGTAGCGGATGCCTTTTTTCTGCGCAGTTCTTAGCTACATCATAAGCAAATCAAATACGGGGTGTTGCGCCAGATTTCGTGGCTTATTTTGCTTTATGTGATATTATTACTCAGATATCTATATTTACAGAATAGAAAAACACAAGAAACATGAAAATAAACGAGTGCATATAGGTCAGCCGGCAATACTCGAATCTTATTTAATTGCATAATTATAGTATAGTGAATTATTGTGCTCATGCTTAATAAACTGGTCTAAATGGATAAATATTTCTAATAAATTTTATCAAAATTGGTCCTTATCATGCAAATGTTGAAACCATATTAAAAATCGATGATTGACATACCAAAATAATATCGCCGAATATCTTTATTTAGTATCTTTCTGATCAAAACAGACTTCAAGTGCACAAAGTTTACGAGACGGCGTTTATATAAAGATTTCTGCAACTGACCGCAAACTGACCTTGATACCTTGCGGATTGGAATGCAATGCATTACAGTCACTACGTTATTGTTAGTAAGACCGGTGTAACACAATGATCGCAACCCCTTCTGCGAACTCCGGTGATGAACTGTATAAACTCTGACTTTCACAAATGGCCGCGAATTGACCCGAAACCTCGCGGGTTGAAATGCAATGCAAGTAAGTACTAAATATTACAACATAGCCTTTAGTATAAACGCTTTTGCGCTGGTAATTCTCTGAAAATAAAAGGTGAACGCACAAACTGTATTTATGTCGAAAATTGATTGTAAAACTGTTCTATCTATTGAGCCTTTTCATTAGAGATAAAATTGTTTCATGCAGTAAAACAGTGTTACAAAGACGCGGATATGTTTCCAATGTTCTGGTGTTATACTCAAATCAGCCAATGGAATAAATGAAGTGTATTCATTCGTACCTAGCCGCGGGAATTTTATTTGAGTATTATTGGACACTTACAAAGGTCAAGTCAGGGTGAAAAGCTGGCTTAATACAGCTTACGCCGAAAAATTTCTTCGTTTTAAAGAACATCGCTTAGGGGAAGGGTCTATGTCAGACACGTGGTTAAGAAGGAAAACAAATGCCACGAGCACGTGCTAGCAATTTTGCTTCCAGCAAGTCCATGTCTAAGACGTCATCATGGCCTAATGCTAGTTAAGCACTACTAAATTTACAACCTTTGAACAAGAGCTTCGACAATGTAAAACAAATATTGATATTTCCTGCAATAGTAAATCCTTTGTCCTGAGCAGAAGCGAGCGGAAGTTATACGTGTTAATGTTAAACTTCATGCTATCCTCTTAAGCATGTCCTTTAGATTGATTGCAGAATAAAGACTTTTAAGCGCAGAAACTAAATATGTTTTTGGAAACAAATGTATAGTGTGTTTAAAACAGGCAAAGCTTCTAAATTAAATATCTAATAGTTTATGCTGTATTTGATATAGGTCAGTATGGATCTTTGACAAGAACAGTTTGAAAGGCACAAAGCCGCTCACCTGAGATAACAAGATATTATTGGGACAAATCTTCTGACCAAGTTTCACGAAGATCGGAAAATAAATGTGGCCTCTAGAGTGTTAACAAGGTTTAACTATAGCCATATAAGGAAAAATGCCCCGCCCCCTGGCAGACATGTGTTTCAACCAACCGTCATCATTTTTTAACTCGTCCAAGATATTATCGGGATGAATCTTCTGACCAAGTTTTATGAAGATCGAACACTAAATGTGGCCTCTAGAGTGATAACAAGATTTTACTATAGCCATATAAGGAAAAATGCCCGGCCCCTTTGAATCCATTTTTTCAAGCAAACATAATTATTTTCGAACTTATCCAAGATATCATTGAGACCAATCTTCTGACCGAGTTTCATGAAGACTGAACAATAAATGTGGCCTCTAGAGTGTTAACAAGGTTTAACTATAGCCATATATAGCCATATAATGAAAAATGCCCCGCCCCTGGTGGCCATGTTTTTAAAGCAACCAAAACCATTTTCGAACTCATCCAAGATATCATTGGGACAAATCTTCTGACCAAGTTTTATGATGATCGGAAAATAAATGTGACCTCTAGAGTGTTAACAAGGTTTTACTATAGCCATATAAGGAAAATATGGTGCCATGTTTTTCAACCAACCGGCATCATTTTTTAAACTCCTCCAAGATATTATTGGGATGAATCATCTGACCGAGTTTCATGAAGATCGGACTATAAATGTGGCCTCTAGAGTGTTAACAAGATTTTACTATAGCATTATAGCAATATAAGGAAAAATGCCCCGCCCCTTTGCGGCCATGTTTTTCAAGCAAACGTAACCATTTTCAAACTCATCCAAGATATCATTAAGACAAATCTTCTGATCATATTTCATCAAGATTGGACAATAAATGTGGCCTCTAGAGTTTTAACAAGGTTTTACTCTATATAGCCATATAAGGAAAAATGCCCCGCCCTCTGGCAGCCATGTTTTTTAACCAACCGGCATCATTTTTAAACTCGTCCAAGATATCATTGGGATGAATCTTCTGACCAAGTTTCATGAAGATTGGACAATAAATGTGGCCTCTAGAGTGTTAACAAGATTTTACTATAGCCATATATAGCCATATTAGGAAAACTGCCCCGCCCCTTGGCAGCCATGTTTTACAAGCAAAGGTTACCATTTTAAAACTCATCCGAGATATCAGTGGGACAAATTTTCTGAGCAAGTTTCATGAAGATTGGAAAATAAATGTGGCCTCTAGAGTGTTAACAAGGTTTTACTATAGCCAAATAAGGAAAAATGCCCCGCCCCCCTGGCGGCCATGTTTTTCAACCAACCGGCATCATTTTCGAACTCGTCCAAGACATTATTGGGATAAATCTTCTGATTAAGTTTCATGAAGATCAGACAATGAATGTGCCCTCTAGAGTGTTAACAAGATTTTACTATAGCCATATATAGCCATATAAGGAAAAATGCCCCGCCCCTTGGCAGCCATGTTTTTCAAGCAAACGTAACCATTTTCGAACTCATCCAAGATATCATTGAGACCAATATTCTGACAAAATTTCATAAAGATTGGACAATGAATGTGGCCTCTAGAGAGTTAACAAGTCAAATGTTGACGCCGCACAATGCACTGCGGACAAAAGGCGATCACAAAAGCTCACCATGAGCACGTTGTGCACAGGTGAGCTAAAAACAAACACAAGGACGGCGTTCATTCAGCAGCCTGAGCGCTGTTAATATTTGGCAAGTTGGGTTATGTTTGTTGTTAAACACAGGCATAAATATGATGTGCAATGAGGGCGCGAAAATCCAGACAAAACTAGATATTTCTATGAAAGTCGAATTACAATAACAAAACGCGATATAGTTGACATTCGGTGTATACTTTTTTATGACGCACAATGTTATTTATTTAAAAATGCAACTATTCACTAACCATAGTTTAGTTTCTTTTATTTTTCAAAAGACCTTAAACAAGCCTTGGGTAATATCCCTGTCGTTTCCGAAATGGTCTCCACGCGATCATCGAGTAATACATGAACGCTTCCCGATAATTGCTTTTGTTTAATGATTTTAAAAACGTAGAAAACATCTTAGAAAACAACTGTTAAAGAGTTCAACAAGACATATTCGTATAACTGTTATGTCAATAACCATGACGTTTTGATAGTGGTAACGAACATGTGTCACCGCATTAGAATTTTTTATCAACATGGTTTAAATATATCTGGATCTGTACAGCTACGTTGCAGGGTCTTTTGGCGTCGTTGAAACGGGAGAGAGGATGGTTAGTTCCACTGTAGGACAGCTAACCAGAATCTGTCAACTGCATTGGCGTGCACTACACTTTCATGAAGTTTATTCCACGCGAGTAGTCTTTGGAAAAAAATATTTCTAATTTTGCGGAGCTTTGAACAGGATTGGAGAATTTGGCACGAAACGCTTGGATTTTTGTGTGGGGTATTTTTGAATAATATTGTTGGCCTTATAATTTTAAAAGTCTTAGGGATAACTTAACGTTTTGCTACACGGACAAGTGTGAGAAAAGGCTTGGCAGGGCTGGCAGAAGCCCCTTAACCACCTTATTGAAGAAACTCAACCTGCTTGGCTTTCTTCTTGGAAAGGAGAAATTTCCGTATCCTCACGATATTCTAATGATACAGCCTGGACTTCTGTTGGTGACGTCACCAGTGATAATCCTCGCTCCCTGCTTTTGGGTACTTTATTTTGTCAGTACCTACTCGCTGCGCTTCAAAAGCAACATGAACGTGACGCGGTGTGTCTATTAGATCAAACATGGTTATTAATAATTTTAACAGGATAATATTTTTTACATCTCCTTTTAACAAATATGTGTAACTGTTGCAAAACCATTGAATATATCAGAATGAACATTCCTATTTTTTAATTTGTCTTTTATTATCTTACCATGTTACAAATAAGGACAAAGAATAAACAAAATCAAATTGATTAAGTCTGATATTTTAGATCTTTAATGCATACAATGGCTTTAAAACCAAACCAGATCGGTTCTTGAAAGGACTAAAAAAAAACATGTTAAAAGTTAAGTTAACTTCTTTAAAAGAATAATTTGACAGCAAAATTACAAAATGTGAACAGTTATTGAACACAAACAAACACTTGAATTAACATGGAAATCGTCTCATTAACATGTTGCATGTCAAATAATGTTAAGTAAAATCAAACTCCCACCCTATCCAGATTGATCACAATTTCTATTAATAGAACAAGAGTGAAGAACACACATAATGTTGAAACCTCCACAGCATTCTTAAAAAGTAAAAAATATACAGGAGGGTCATGGCCAAAAGGCGCCAACCTGATACCCTAAGGAAATAAATTATTCTGAAAAGGTCAAGATAGAATAATTTAAGTACTTTCTGAAACATAAATATTATATTTCTAGTCGACGTTATTACAACAAACTTTAAATAAATAAAATTGTCCACCAAATAACATATCTCTACATATTAAAACTTTAAATGAATTTATGGAGGAAAACTCTACTGAAACAACACAAGTAGCTAGGGATACGCTAGGGGCAAGTTTGTCTCCCCTGAAAAAAAGACTGTCGAATCAATATTACACTGGTAAATTAATTATAGATTAATGCAGAGATTCCAATTACGCTTGCTGACATACATGTACCATGTATATTGGATGAGATGCTAAAACATACATATAATCATTATACAGTTTGTATGATTCATCTGAATTTTTAATAAGAGGAAGTAATAGTCCACCAATGCAGTTAGATTTGTTTGTTCGATAGTCAAGACGATCATAAAACTACCAAGCTGACCACGAAAACCAGGTTTCTATTAAATAATTAAATACACCATACATACAACCATGCAATTTTTCTCATTTCTTCCCCTTCTTCTTTCCTGTAGCAGCTGCAGCCTTAGTTTTCTTTGGTTTGGCATACTTTGCCTCCAAGTCGTCGAAGAAGCTGGCCATGTGTTGTTGTCGGCTCTGTTGTCGACTCTGGATGATGGCCTGAAGGGACGTGTCCTCCCCGAGCCCTAGCTCCGCCTTCATTTCCTCTGCCTCAGCCGCTTCTTGTTCAAACTATGCATGAACATAATTGGTGTTGGTATTAGCATTGATCTGGGAAAATGGGCTTAATGCACATGCGTAAAAATATGTCTTTGATTAGCCTGTGCGGTGAGACAATACTTTCCACAAAGAATGGATTTTTTGTTTAGAAGAAAAATGTCATAAAAGCAGAAAGTGGTGTCCCTGATTAGCCTGTGAGACTGCACAGGCTAATCTGGGAGACACTTTATGCACATGCATTGTGCCTCTTTTTCGTAGCCCAGTCTTCATCTCCTCCTCCTCCACATTTGTGCAAACTGTACCAAACATGATACATGTATACTTAACAAAACTGGATGATCCTTGTGCGCTCACCTGAGACTCAAGAAACTATTCTGAGAAGGTGGACTTTAAAAGAATAAAAGAGGTATATGAACCATGATGACAAAAAAAGAGGGCCAAGATGGTCCTGGTTCGCTCACCTGAGAGGAGTTGGTTCATTCAATCTTTACCAAATGTCAAACTGGACCTAGATATTGTCCAGACAAAACATCCTGGTCAAGTTTCATCATTCTAACCAAAACTCTGGAACCCCTTACCAAACATTAAACTTTGCTTACAAAAATAAATATTATGACCATTAATAAAATCTGAAACAAATTGTGACCTCTAGAGTGTTTACAAGGATGTTGTATAATATAATGAAAACTTTGACAATCCAAGGGCAATCAGGTGAGCTAAAAATAGGTTTCACCGATCTGAGCCATTTTCCAACTTGTTCTAGAAATCAATAAAACCAATGTATTGACAAATTTTCACGATGATTAGGCACAAAATGTGACTTCTACAGTGTTCGATCACAAGGTTTCTCTCTAGTCACATAAGAAAAACTGCCCCCCCCCCCCCGGCAGCCATGTTTTTTGACCGATGGGGACCATTTGCAAACTCATCTGACTTATATATAAAACAAATCTTTTCACCAAGTTTCATGATGATTGGGCAAATAATTTGACTTCTAGCGTGTTCACATGCTTTTTTTACTATATAAATATAACAAAACTGCCCCCCCCCCGGCAGCTATGTTTTTCAACCGACCGGAACCTTTTTGGAACTCAACTCTCGTATCAAGGAAACAAATGTTTTGACCAAAATTCATGAAAATTGGGCCAAAAATGTGACTTATTGAGTGGTTACATGTCTTCACTATATACATATAGAGAAAAATGCCCCGCCCACTGGCGGCCATGTTTTTCACCGATCTAGACCATTTTCGAACTCGTCCGAGATATTAATAAAACCATTTTTTTGCCCAACTTTTATGATGATTGGGCAAAAAATTGTGGCTTCTAGTGTTTACAAGGTTTCTCTATAGCCAAATATGGAAAACTGCCCCGCCCACTGGCGGCCATGTTTTTCAACGGACCGGAACCACTTTTGAACTCAACCAACATATCATTAAGGCAAACATTTTGACAAAATTTCATGAAAATTGGGCCAAAAATGTGACTTCTAGAGTGTCACATGTTTTTACAATATACATATTGAGTAAGATACCCCGCCCACTGGCGGCCATGTTTTTTTCACCGATCCGGACCATTTTTGAACTCGTCCGAGATATCAATAAAACCAATGTTTTGACCAACTTTCATGATGATTGGGCAAAAATGTGGCCTCTAGAGTGTTTACGAACAAATATGGATGGACGGATGGACAGACGACGGACAAAGACCGGTAACAAAAGCTTCCCTGAGCAGAGTGTTTACAAGGTTTCTCTTTAGCCAAATAAGGAAAACTGCCCCGCCCACTGGCGACCGTGTTTTTCAACGGACCGGAACCACTTTTAAACTCAACCAAAATATAATTAAGGCAAACATTTTGACAAAGTAACATAAAGATTTGGCATGAAATGTGACTTCTACAGTGTTTACAAGGTTGTTTTTTTACCTAGTGACCAAGTTTTTGACCCAGCATGACCCAGTTTCGAACTTGATCGAAATATCATTGGGACAAATGTTCAGACCAAATTTCATGAAGATCGGGAAAAAATGTGGCCTCTAGAGTGTTTACGAACAAATATGGATGGACGGATGGACAGACGACGGACAAAGACCGGTAACAAAAGCTTCCCTGAGCAATCAGGTGAGCTAAAACATGATACAACAAAAATGCAAAACATAAAACAAGACAAAATCAACAATTTTAACCAACTAATAACATGAAGCATTAATAACTATATTTAACCCTTTCCCACTCAGAAGCAAAGTGAAAATGGCTATGTGCAAACAGCATAAAACCAGAACAGCCTGCAAGTAACTCACAGTCTGTTCAGGTTTTATGTTGTTGCTGCTCATCAGTATTTAAGGGTTAGAAATGAAGCCTTTAAAACTTGAATCTAGTAGAAGTCTTAAATAAAATGTAACTTTCGAAGGGACTACAAATGCGTAAAAATACATTTCTTAGATGTAAAGGGTTAAAAACAAGCAGGCATGATGACCCTGAATATACACCGATCGTCAAAGACTTATATTGTGTATTAATATTTAACCGCGCTTGACCAAGTTTCTAACAAGGCAACAGTTGTAAAGATAAACATTCTGACCAATTTGATCTAGACTCAGGGACTACCCTATGGCGGACTAGAGCGATAATTTTTTTCTCTAACGCCCGCGATTTCGCACTACAAGCCCAGAAAAGCGAAGATAAAGTCGCCCAATTTTTTTAGTACACAAGACCGGAAAAGCGAAAGTCAAGCCGCCCTTTTATTTTTGCTAAGGCGTGCTACAGCCCGCAGGCGATTAGCAAGTTTATTGTTTGTTGTTTATCTAACCGTTTCACGATTTACCCCCCGCACGGATCATTATTTTACCGTGACAAAGCAGTCCTTTAATATTGGTTGGTATAACAACACACTCGTGCCTCTTCGCGCGTGCTGTAAGTTGTCTAATGATAACGTGATAATTTATTGACCAACCGATAATAGCAGGTTTTTGGCAGACTGCACGGTTGAAGAAAGTCGGCAAAAATAATTTACGCAAAACAAAGTTGATCAAAGGTCTATTAATTACGTAGATCAACTATAAAGTCCAGCGAGTTTCGTCAGTTTGATAATCCACCGATAATTACATGTACGAGTAACACACATATATATTGGAATCACAGTTCAATTTTTACACTAACAAGTCATAATACTGCACATAAATATTGAGAAAACACATTTCCTTAATTATTAATTATCCAAGTAGAATTAAATTGCTACATCATGACCTTCGACATTGCAAATGGCGGACGTAATGAAATATTCAACCCGAGTTCAACTTAAAGCTGGCGATTCAAATTACAAGTAATGGTGATTCAATATTGGAGAAAGCATTAACTGGATTAAACAAACATTTGACAAGGTTTGTTAAACCAGATAACAACAAGCAACATTTGGATTATTATATTAACAGGTAAGGCATTCTTAAGTGTACATATTTCCAGATTAACGGTAATGGGTAATAAAGTTATTAACAGTTACCTCTAATCCTTACGATTCTACTTTAACAAAGTCAACGCTATCAATACAGCTTAGCTGGATAAGCATTTTACAGAAATGCAATGTGTCGGTTTAGAACACAGTATAATGTGCTCCCCATTGTGTAATATCAGAATTTATCTAGATTGCGAAACAGATGTATGCGTGGATTTTGTTGGATATGAGTGTATTTCAACGTTATTGTAAATCAGTCGTACTACTGGCGAAATATGCAAAACGAATGTCTAGCAGTAATACTGGTTTTACATTATAACATATTAGCCATGCTTTGTGAAAAAGGGGTTTCATGCATTTGCATTAGGTGTCGTCCCAGAATATCTTGGCTACGTCCACACAGGCTAATCAGGGACAACACTTTCCGCTTAAACAAAATTTTTGCTATGAAGAAATCTTTAAATAAAAATTACCATAAAAGTGGAAAGCGGACTGCACAGGCTTATCTAGGACAACACTTTACGCACATGCATTTAACCCCCTTTTCACAGATTACAGCCCATACAAGTCATAACATGTACTTTTTTACTGATTTTCAAACATAGAAACTTTACCAACAAATTCATACATTATAGTGATTACTTGATGGTGATGAAAGTTCTACGAATCTACATGTACAAAAACCAGTAAAGAATATTTGCATATATTTAAGGGTAATAGGGGAGTTCAAGTGGCCAGCATAATAATACAACACTTTTTTTTACCGGGTAAAAATGAAAGTTAAGATAAAAGTCTCATATTGATGTAAAATATATTGCTTACAATGATTTGTATGCAGTTTAAAAACTAGATGCCAGGCAACAACTTGTGGAGCTTATTGCCAATATTTAATCATACAAATAATATATGTGACTTTTGGCCTTTAGTGTGCCATAGACCTTTGACCAAGTTTTACAGAGTTTCTCCACATGATTAAAATTGATGGTAAATTATTTTACAATTGAACAGGGATGATGAAGTAACCATCTAAACAAGCGATTTTATAACAAATTATAACCATTTATATTAATGTGCGACCTTGATCTTTCTAGAAAGGGGTCTTTAAACACGACAAACAGTTTCAAGATGGTGAACATTTGAAATAAATAATCCTCATTTTGCATAATGAATAATAAAAATAAAGTAAGAAAAAACTATTTCATGGACAAATGTAACATCTCAATTAGACCTTGACCTTAAAAATAAGGAGACAGATGCTATGACCACTGTCCTTTCATGGTGGTTCTTTGTCTAAGTTTACAATTCAAAGATGAATGATAAGTTACTGTCTGGACTATCTGTTTATATTTACTGACCTCTTTTTAGACCTTGACCTTCAGATTAAGAGAGAAACGTCTTGCATTTAAACCCCCTCCACATAGCATCATTTGTAACAAGTTTTTTTTAATTGTATTATGAATGACACAGTAACAGTCTGGACAAGCGGTTTTATGGCCAATTTTGACCTTTCACGTCTAAGTGAGACCTTGACGTTTGGGGTAGAGACTAGTTCTACACACATGTAGTCTCTTAATAGTAGTCAGTGTTGGCAAAGTTATTTCAAGATTTAAAAATGAATTACCAAGTTACAGTCTCGAAATGCTGTTATATGTCCAACTTTGACCTTTGATCTCTAATGTGACCGCTTAGCCTATGATATAGGCAGACGAATGTTGAACCCAACATGTCGTCTCAACAAGAGGGCCAAGATGGCCCTAGTTCGTTCACCTGAGAAGAGTCGGTTAATTTAATATTTACCAAATGTCAAACTTGACCTAGATATTGTCCAGACAAACATCCTGGTCAAGTTTCATCATTCTAACCAAAACTCTGGCGTATGGAGTGTTATTGTTTTTGTAAGATTTGACCTGGTTACCTATATTTTGATTTGAACCCCCTTACCAAACATCAAACTTAATTGCTAACAAAAATAAATATTATGACCAAGATTCATAAAATCTGAAACAAAATTGTGACCTCTACAGTGTTTACAAGGATTTTGTATAATATAATGAAATTTTGGACAATCTAAGGGCAATAGTTATTGCATTAATTATGTTATTTTGCTCAATATCAAACTTAACCGAGATCTTTAAGCAACTTTGATAAATAATGCTTAAGAAATGTGAATGCTAGAGTGTTTACAAACTGAATGTGGACAGACGGACAGCGGACAAAAACCAATTCTAAAACCTCGCCTGAGCCATCAGGAGAGCTAAAAAGTGTGTTTTACCGATTTGAGCAATTTTCCAACTTGCCAGAGAAATCAATAAAACCAATGTTTCACGATGATTTGGTAAAACATATGATTTCTATGGTGTCAGATCACAAGGTTTCTCTCTAATCACATAAGGAAAACTGCCCCACCCCCTGCGGCCATGTTTTTTTTACCGATCGGGACCATTTGAGAACTCATCTGAGATATATATAAAACAAATCTGTTCACCAAGTTTCATGCTAATTGGGCAAATAATGTGACTTCTAGAGTGTTCACAAGCTTTTTTTACTATATAAATATAAGAGAACTGCCCCACCCCGGCAGCCATGTTTTTCAACTGACCGGAACCATTTTTGCACTCAGCTCTCGTATCAAGGAAAAATATGTTCTGACCAAATTTCATGAAAATTGGGTAAAAAATGTGACTTCTAGAGTGTACACATGTTTTCACGATATACATAAAGAATAAAATGCTCCGCCCGCTGGCGGCAATGTTTTTTCACCGATATGGACCATTTTCAAATTCGTCCGACATATCAATAAAACAAATATTTTGACCAACTTTCATGATGATTGGGCAATAATTGTGACTTCTAGAGTGTTTACAAGGTTCTCTATAGCCAAATAGGCAAAACTGCCACTATATACATATAGAGATAAATGCCCCGCCCTCTGGCGGCCATATTTTTTCACCGATCTGGACCATTTGCAAACTCGTCCGAGATATCAATAAAACTAATGTTTTGATAAACATTCATGATGATTGGGCAAGAATTGTGACTTCTAGAGTGTTTACAAGGTTTCTCTATAGCCAAATAGGGAAAACTGCCCTGCCTCCTGGCGGCCATGTTTTTCAACGAACCGGAACCACTTTTGAACTCAACCAACATATCATTAAGACAAACATTGTGACCAAATTCATGAAAATTGGACCAAAAATGTGACTTCTAATGTTTTTACTATATACATATAGAGAAAAATGCCCCGCCCACTGGCGGCCATGTTTTTTCACCGATCTGGACCATTTTCAAATTTGTCCGAGATATCAATAAAACAAATGTTTTCACCAACTTTCATGATGATTGGGCAAAATTTTTGACTTCAAGAGTGTTTACAAGGTGTCTCTATATCCAAATAGGTAAAGCCGCCACAATATACATATAGAATAAAATGCCCCGCCCACTGGCGGTCATGTTTTTTCACTGATCTGGACCATTTTCAAACTCGTCTGAGATATCAATAAAACCAATGTTTTGACCATCTTTCGTGATGATTGGGCAAAAATTGTTACTTCTAGAGTGTTTACAAGGGTTTTCTCTTGCCAAATAAGGAAAACTGCCCCGCCCACTGGCGGCCATGTTTTTCAACGGACCGGAACCACTTTTAAACTCAACCAACATATCATTAAGGAAAACATTTTGATCAGATTTCATGAAAATTGGGCCAAAAATGTGACTTCTAGAGTGTTCACATGTTTTCACTTTATACATATAGACAAAAATGCCTCCCCCCCCCCCCCCACTGGCGGCCATGTGTTTTCACCGATCTGGACCATTTTCGAACTCGTCCGAGATATCAATAAAACCAATGTTTTGACCAACTGTCATGATGATTGGGCAAAAATTGTGACTTCTAGAGTGTTTACAAGGTTTCTCTATAGCCATATACGGAAAACTGCCACTATATACATATGGAGATAAATGCCCCGCCCACTGGCGGCCATATGTTTTCACCGATCTGGAACATTTTCGAATTTGCCCGAGATATCAATTAAACCAATGTTTTGACCAACTTTCATGATGATTGGGCAAAAATTGTGACTTCATGAGTGTTTACAAGGTTTCTCTATATCCAAATACGGAAAACTGCCACAAAATACATATAGAATTAAATGCCCCGCCCACTGACGGTCATGTTTTTTCACTGATCTAGACCATTTTCGAACTCGTCTGAGATATCAATAAAACCAATGTTTTGACCAACTTTCATGATAATTGGGCAAAGTTTGTGACTTCTAGAGTGTTTACAAGGTTTCTCTATTGCCAAATAAGGAAAACTGCCCTGCCCACTGGCGGCCATGTTTTTCAACGGACCGGAACCACTTTTAAACTCAAGCAACATTTCATTAAGGAAAACAGTTTGATCAAATTTCATGAAAATTGGGCCAAAAATGTGACTTCTAGAGTGTTCACATGTTTTCACAATATAAATATATAGAAAAATGCCCCGCCCACTGGCGGCCATGTTTTTTCACCCTTCTGGACCATTTTCGGATACGTCCAAGATATCAATAAAACCAATGTTTTGACCAAATGTCATGATGATTGGGCTGAAATTGTGACTTCTAGCGTGTTTATAAGGTTTTTCTATAGCCAAATAGGGAAAACTGCCACTAAATACATATAGAGATAAATGCCCCGCCACTGGCGGCCATGTTTTTTTTACCGATCTGGAACAATTTCAAACTCGTCCGAGATATCAATAAAACCAATGTTTTGACCAATTTTCATGATGATTGGGCAAAATTTGTGACTTCTAGAGTCTTTAAAAGATTTCTCTATAGCCAAATAGGGAAAACTGCCCCGCTTGCTGGCGGCCATGTTTTTGAACGGACCGGAACCACTTTTGAACTCAAACAACATATCATTAAGACAAACATTTTGACAAAGTAACATGAAGTTTGGACATAAAATGTGACTTCTACAGTGTTTACAAGTTGTTTCTCTTTTTTTACCTAGTGACCTAGTTTTTAACCCGACACGACCCAGTTTCAAACTCGATCGAGATTTCATTGGGACAAATCTTCTGACCAAGTTTAATGAAGATCGGACAAGAAATGTGGCCTCTAGAGTGTTTACAAACCAAATGTGGACGACGGACGCACGCACGGACAGACGACGGACAAAGACTGGTCACTAAGCTCACCTGAGCAATCAGGTGAGCTAAAAAGGTGACAATTTTTGGTAAGTCATTTTAAAATGCACAATCAATGACAACGTTGCAGTAAGGACAAGCTCATACAAACACACACATGCAGTAATGCACACACTCATTCACATGAACTCGACAATTGTGACTGTTACATCAAGCTTTCTGAAAGCGGGCTCAACAATAAACAAGAGCACCGCTCATCTATTTTTCTTTTTAAAGGTGTAGGGACCTATCTCAATTTCAATCACAAAGAAGGGAGGGGTGGAGTGGAAAGGGGTGTATAGTGTGGGTGTGTGGTCATTTATTACATTATCTTCCAAAAATGCAACAAAAAAATATTTTTTTTTGGGGGGGGGGGGGGGGATTCTTGGGTGGGATGGTTGAACGGTATTTCAAAAATAATATAATAAAAATAAAAATAAATATTTGTGTTTTTTAACCATGTTTGAAAAAAAACAAGAGATGTGTTTGTCCGAAACACAATGCCCCCTATTGCGCCGCTTTGAAAAAAAATTATTTACCTTTGACCGAGAAGGATGACCTTGACCTTGAACTTCCACCACTCAAAATGTGCAGCTTTGTGAGAACGCCGCTCTGAATTTTTTTTACCTTTGACCTTGAAGGATGACCTTGACCCTGACGGATGACCTTGACCTTGAACTTCCACCACTCAAAATGTGCAGCTTCATGATAACGCCGCTTTGATTATTTTTTTTACCTTTGACCTTGAAGGATGACCTTAACCTTGAAGAATGACCTTGACCTTGAACTTCCACCACTAAAAATGGGCAGCTTCATGAGAATGCCGCTTTGAAATATATATATTTTTCACCTTTGACATTGAAGGATGACCTTGACCTTGAAGGATACCTTGACCTTGAACTTGCACCACTCAAAATGTGCAGCTTCATGAGAACGCCGCTTTGATTTTTTTCAATTTTTTTTACCTTAAAGGATGACCTTAACCGTGAACTTCCACCACTCAAAATGTGCAGCTTCATGATAACGCCGCTTGTAATTTTTAAATATTTTTTTTTCCTTTGACCTTGAAGGATGACCTTGACCTTGAAGGATGACCTTGACCTTGAACTTCCACCACTCAAATTATGCAGCTTCATGATAACGCCACTTTGACATTATTATCTTTACCTTTGACCTTAAAGGATGACCTCGACCTTGAAGAATGACTTTGACCTTTAACTTCTACCACTCAAAATGTGCAGCTTCATGAGAACACCACTTTGATTTATTTATTTTTACCTTTGACCTTGAAGGATGACCTTGACCTTGAAGGATGATCTTGACCTTGAACTTCCAGCACGAAAAATGTGCAGCTTCATGAGAACGCCGCTTTGAAATTTATTATTATTATTTTTTACCTTGAAGGATGACCTTGACCTTGAAAGATGACCTTGACCTTGAACTTCCACCACTCAAAATGTGCAGCTTCATGAGATACATATGCATGCCAAATATCAAGTTGCTATCTTCAATATTAAAAAAGTTATGGCCAATGTTTAATTTTTCGGACGGACAGACACCATATATTTGACATTTGACCTTGAAGGATGACCTTGACCTTCACCTTTCACCGATCAAAATGTGCAGCTTTATGAGATACACGTGCATGCCAAATATCAACTTGCTATCTTCAAAAGTGAAAAAGTTATGGCCAATGTTAAAGTTTTTTTCGGACAGACTGACTGACATCTATCTTTGTTTTATATTATTTTTTTACCTTTGACCTTGAAGGATGACCTTGACCTTTCACCACTCAAAAGGTGCGGCTCCATGAGATACACATGCATGCCAAATATCAAGTTTGTATCTTCAATATTGCCAAAGTATTCATAAAATGAGCGATTTTGGCCACATATACTTGACCTCTGACCTTGAAGGATGACCTTGACCTTTCACCACTCAAAACGTGCGGCTCCATGAGATACACATGCATGCCAAATATCAAGTTGGTATCTTCAATATTGCCAAAGTATTCATAAAATGAGCGATTTTGGCCACATATATTTTACCTCTGACCTTGAAGGATGACCTTGACCTTTCACCACTCAAAATGTGCGGCTCCATGAGATACACATGCATGCCAAATATCAACTTGCTATCTTCAATATTGCAAAAGTATTCATAAAATGAGCGATTTGGCCACCTATATTTGACCTCTGACCTTAAAGGATGACCTTGACCTTGACCTTTCACCACTAAAAATGCGTAGCTTCATGAGATACACATGCATGCCAAATATCAATTTGCTATCTTGAATATTGAAAAAGTTATTGCAAATGTTAAAGTTGGATCAAACAGACCAACTGACCAAAAACAATATGTCCCCCACTATAGTGGGTGGGGGACATACAAAAAAATAATGGAGGGGATTTAGAAGGGATTCGTGGGGGGGATTCGGGGGGCGTGGGGGGATGGTTTGGGTGGAGTCTATTGTGGCATGTCAGGTAAGAGTTGTTTTGCCAAAGTATCAATCGAATTGAATCATAAATAAAAGTTATGAGTAGAAGTTATGGCAATTTTAGCAAACTTTTATTATTTGACCTTGAGAGTCAAGGTCATTCAAAGGTCAAGGTAAAATTCAACTTGCCAGGTACAGTACCCTCATGATTGCATGAAAGTATTTGAAGTTTAAAACCAATAGCCTTGATACTTTAGTAGTAAAGTGGATCTAAACACAAAATGTAACCATATATTTAAAGTTACTAAGTCAAAAAAGGGCCATAATTCCGTAAACATGACAACCAGAGTTATGCCACTTGTCCATTACTGTCCCCTTATGATAGTTTGCGAGTGCTCCAAGTATGAAAGCAATATCTATGATACTTTAGGGGTAAAGTGGACCAAAACACAAAACGTAACCAAATTTTCAAGTATAAAGGGCCCACAATTCCGTCAAAATGACAGTCAGAGTTACATAACTTTGCCTGCACAGTCCCCTTACAATAGTTAGTAAGTGTTGCAAGTATGGAAGCAACAGCTTTGATACTTTAGGCATAAAGTGGACCCAAACACAAAACTTAACAAAATGTTCAATTTTCTAAGTATAAAAAGGGCACATAATTCTGTTAAAATGCCAATCAGAGTTACATAACTTTGCCTGCACAGTCCCCTTATGATAGTTAGTTAGTGTTGCAAGTATGAAAGCAATAGCTTTGATACTTAAAGAATGAAATGGACCTAAACACAAACCTTAACCAAAATTTTCAATTTTTTAAGTATAAAAAGGGCACATAATTCTGTAAAAATGCAAGCCAGAGTTATCTTACTTTGCCTGCCCAGTCCCCTCATGATAGTAAGTAAGTGTACCAAGTTTGAATGCAATAGCATTGATACTTTATGAGAAAAGTCGACCTAAACGCAAAACTTAACCGGACGCCGACGCCGACGCCAAGGTGATGACAATAGCTTTTTTTTTTCAAAAAATAGATGAGCTAAAAAACGCTTTTCGCATGTTGAGAAACTGAGCAATAAAAATTAGTTTTATTACATGTGTATCACATTTAAGAAGGAATGCTTGGGATAATTTATAAATGGAATTCATGCACACAAATCATATGGTATATAATACACGCAAATGCTTCAAATGCTACATGACTTGGCTACAAAGGACAAGAGCAGAACGTGCAAGCGTTGCCTTAGGAGGAGCAGGCCGAGGGGGCGGGGCCTTCTTTTGCTTTGGGGGTAGAGCAGTCAGAGGGGATTCTGACCGGCCCTTATTGCTACTGGGGGAGGGTGCAAACGGGTCACTACCAAACAGGTCTCTGCTTTTTGTTTTGTTTTTAATTTGACCTCGATACCTAGTTTTTCAACTCACATGACCAAGTTTGCTCCTCAGCTAGGATTTGATTGGGACAAATTTTCTGACAAAGTTTCATGAAGAATGGCCAATAAATGTAGCTTATATAGTGTCAACAAGTTTTCACTACATCATTTAAGTAAAATTGCTCCCCAATCATCACTGTCTTTCAACAAACTATAACCATATGCAAACTCAGCCAGGCTATCATTAGAAGAAATGTTTTTAACAGGTAGCATATAGATTGGAAAATAAATGGAACATCTAGAGTGTAACTAAAGTCTAACTATAGCAATATGAGAAAAAAATGCCCTGCCCACTGGTGGCCATGTTTTTTAGAACAAATATTCTGACTAAGTTTTATAAGGATTGGACAATAAATGTGACTTCTTGAGTATTAAAAAGGTTAAACAATAACCATATTAGGAAAACTGCCCTGACTCCTGGTGACCATGTTTTTCAACCAACCAGAACCATTTTCATAATCATCATTGGGACACATGTTCTTACCAAGTTTCATGAAGATTGGACAACAAATGTGACTTCTGAAGTGTTAAGAAGGTTTTACAATAGCAATATAAGGTAAAATGCCCCGGCCCCTGGTGGCAATGTTTTACAAAAGACCGAAACCATTTTAAAACTCACCCAAGATATCATTAGAACCAATATTCTGACTAATTTTAATAACGATTTGACAATAAATGTGATTTTTAGATTGTTTACAACGTTTAACCAGAGCTGTCACCACAGGATGACTTATGACCCCTATAAATGCTTGATAGAAGTTATGAGCTTTTTTCGAAACCTGAACACAGATTTCGAAACCTTAACGCGGACCCTAAGTTCAAGGTCATGGTCACAGGTGTCAAAATTTGTGTGCGTATGGACGGGCCTTGTCCATATACACATGCATACCAAATATGAAGGTTATATCTCAAGGGACATAAAAGTTATGAGCATTTTTCGAAACCTAAACGCAGATTTCGAAACCTTAACGCGGACCCTAAGTTCAAGGTCAAGGTCACAGGGGTAAAAAATGTGTGCGTATGAAAAGGCCTTGTCCATATACACATGCATACCAAATATGAAGGTTATATCTCAAGTGACATAAAAGTAATGAGCATTTTTCGAAACCTAAACGCAAAGTGTGACGGAAAGACAGACAGACAGACGGACAGACGAACAGTTCGATTACTATATGGCGCCTTTTCTTCGAAAAAGGGGCATAAAAATGGCCATTTTAAGGAACATGTTTTTCAACTGACAGAGAGAATTGTCCAACTTGTCCAAGATATTATCGAGACACATGGTTTTACCAAGTTTCATGAAGATTTGACAATATATATGGCCTCTAGAGTGTTAACAAGGTAAATGTTGACGACGCACGGTGGACAAAAGATGATCACTCAGGTGAGCAAAGAATACATCTATCTAACATAAAACTAACAGTTTTGGATGAGAACAATCACCAAAATGATATCCATTCTAAGATTGATGTCTTATTCCAAATTCACATCATACAGTGTTTAAGGGTGTTTGAGAAAGTATGTTCAAACAATTGTCGAAGACTGGAAAGATTAGTTGGAATGATTAGTATTGATGCTCATTTACCGTTTCATGCTCAGAAGGGCATTTTGACACTTTTAAAGTCCCTTTAAAAATCAAGTTGAAGACCTTTTTTATGGATTGAAGTAAGAAAGACTTTATTTCCAAAGCTTAAATACTGATGCGCCCCAAACAGCATAAAACCTGTATACCACAAGTGTACAACTGAACAAAAGTATCTGTAAATAAAGTGCTTGCCTCACTTTGGGAAAAACGACCCAGATTAGCATGTTCAATCTGCAGAGGTTAATCAGGGACAACACTTTTCTCCTAAATTGTTTTTTTGTTGAGAAGAGACTGCACACCCTAATATTGCACAATACTGTTACCCACATGCAATAAGCAAAGTTTACCCAGAACTAGTCACCTTTAGTCGACATCTGTAAATAAATTAGTTACCTGAGATTTAGCAGGAGAACCTGAACTAATTCCAAACGGATCGAAAGCATCATTGTGCTTCTTAGAACCCATTGAAGCAAATGTCCACTTCCGAAAGGATCTGAACTGGCAAATGGGTCTTCCTAAAATAAAAATAAAAAGGTTGGACAGGAAGAAACAATTTAATTGTACAACAGAAGTTGTTTGAACAAATGGTATGCTCCCTCTTGGTGCAGCGGCATTTCTCTAATATCTACTTAGATAAAAAAATGTTGGAAATAAATAGTGGAAACAGATTAAAATCAAATATAAAATACAGTTCATGTTGAGATATATCAGGACAAAAGATATTTCCATCATGTTTTCTAATACGACCTATCCCAAAACAATGCATGTTTTCTTTCAGTAACATTACATACTGACCACAAAAGTTTGAACATCTATAGTAGCTTTAAAATGCAGGTAGCCTAAAAGATGAAAATTAAGCAATTAAAACACCAAATTTGACCATGCAAAGAAATTAGTTTTAACTAGTTCACTAAGGTCAATGCAATAAACTTTTCAGCAAGGTCTGTATATAAGGTACCTACATTGAAAATTACAGAACATTATGTTAAATCAGACTAAAGATATTGGACAGAAACCATAATCCTATTTTAAAGTGACCTTGACCCAACTGGCCTCAAATGTAGCCCCATCGTAGGTCTGCATGTAAGCAATATACAAACAAAATTACAGCACAACAGTTACTATATTTAGTAACAGTGACCCAGATCGTACTGGCACACAACGTAATCACAACAAACATCTGTATGTGCGCTACCTACAGTAAAAACAAGAGGGCCCCAAGGGGATCACCTCAGCTGTGGGCATGAGTACCAAAGAACCAAACTATTCTGAGATGGTGGAGTTAAGAATAATAAAAGTTCTTTATAAAACATGGATATTACATTTCTAGGCACAATTTCATTTTCAAACTTGGCTGAGATATCATCATAACAAATGTTCTGACCTAGCTTCATAAAGAGTGGAAATAAATGTGACTTCTAGAGTGTAAACAAGCTTTTACTATGAACAAGTGACCTTGGTTTTGGCCTCAAGTGACCAAGTTTCAACTTGGCCAAGATATAATTGAGACAAATGTTGTTATCATGTTTCATTAAGATTTGACAATAAATGCATTAACAAGGTATTAATATTAGTATTATCTAAGTATTCACAAGATGAATGTTGATGACATACGCTGCGCGACAAAAAAGGTGATCATAAAAGCTCACCATTATAACCTTGGGAATGAATAATTTGTTTGTTCACATCTGCACAGTGCACATCAAGGTGATTGTATATTTTAAGATTCAGTATCATGGAGAAATGTAGAAGTTCTCTAAATAAACTTATAACATGAACAACAAAGTCCAACATACCAACAAATGGATCAAAACCGACAGACAGTCCAACAGCTTTACTCCATTATAGACCCCCAAACAATCTTCATCTGCATTGGAATAAGGAGGATAAATACTCCTACATGCCGCTTGAACACAAAAGTATGACCTTGGTCATCTGGTTCATGTGCATGCTACACACTGTTTTGTATGGATTAACATGTGTGTAAAGTTATCAATAAATCCTTGCATGCATCTCCAAATGAAGATTTTATCGCAGAAGGTCCAAGGTTAAAAAGATGGCTGTCAGTCGGGCAATTTGTAACAAATCAATTTTAAGATTTAGGTCTTAAGCATAAGAAGTTTCTTGTTAGTCAAATACAAGAGGCGTAAAGACCTGGGACCCTCACCTGAAACCAAAAGAAATTAATTTTGTTTGTGAAGGAAATGTGACTTCAGAGCTTTCTTTACCACCAATGACACAGATGTTATCTTGGCTGAGACATTATTGGACATATTCTTAGCAAGTTTCAAAATTAGGTAAAGACGATGGCTCCTTATTTGTTGTTTTGATATTATCAAATAAAAGTGTCCTAAACATATTATTTACAATGTAAAAACAGAAAAGCTACATCATCTGGTAGCCAGATATTTTAAGGGACCTTTTTTCAAACTCTTTCAAGAAATTTTATCAGAAGTACAAATTTTATGCGCAGGCTTTGTGAAAAATGGGTCAAACACTTTATTTTTTGCTTGTGTGCAATGGTTAAAAATAGTCATATAAGAACAAGGGCTGTTTGTAAAACATGCATACCCCCATATGGGTCGCAATTGTAGTTGCAGCCATTGTGTGAATACTTTCATTGGCACTGTGACCTTGACCTTTGACCTAATGACCTGAAAATTAATAGGGGTCATCTGCGAGTCATGATCAATGTACCTATGAAGTTTCATGATCCTGGGCGTAAGCGTTCTTGAGTTGTCATCCGGAAACCATTTTACTGTGTCAAGTCATCGTGACCTTGACCTATGACCTAGTGACCTGAAAATCAATACGGGTCATCTGCGAGTCATGATCAATGTACCTATGAAGTTTCATGATCCTAGGCATAAGCGTTCTTGAGTTATCATCCAGAAACCATTTTGCTATTTCGGGTCACCGTGACCTTGACCTTTGACCTAGTGACCTGAAAATCAATAGGGATCATCTGCGAGTCATGATCAATGTACCTATGAAGTTTCATGATCCTAGGCATAAGCGTTCTCGAGTAATTATCCAGAAACCATTTTACTATTTCGGGTAACCGTGACCTTGACCTTGGACCTAGTGACCTGAAAATCAATAGGGGCCATCTGTGAGTCATGATCGATGTACCTATGAAGTTTCATGATCCTAGGCGTAAGCGTTCTTGAGTTATCATCCGGAAACCATTTTACTATTTCGGGTCACCGTGACCTTGACCTTTGATAAATCGATAGGAGTCATCTGCAAGTCATGATCAATGTACCTATGAAGTTTTATGATCCTAGGCATAATCGTTCTTGAGCAATCATCTGGAAACCATTTTACTATTTCGGGTCACCTTGACCTTTGACTTAGTGTCCTCAAAATCAATAGGGGTCATCTGAGAGTCATGATCAATGTACCGAGGTTTCATGAAGTTTCATGATCCTAGACCTTAGCGTTCTTGAGTTATCATCCGGAAACCATTTGGTGGACGAACATATGGACGGACGGACCGACATGTGCAAAAAATAAACCCCCTCGTCTACGAAGGGGGCATAAAAATTGACTTAACCCTTTCAGCCATTTTATGACTTGTTCTGCCCAAATCAGAAAGTGATCACAAAATTGTCATGTTTTGAAAAGCCATTAAAGTTAATGCCAACAAATACAAACAACTTCGCAGTACTTAATGAAACAAAAAGAGATGTGTTTGTCAGAAACACAATGCCCCCTAATGCGCTGCTTTGATTATTTTTTTTACCTTTGACCTTGAAGGATGACCTTGACCTTGACCTTTCACCACTCAAAATGTGCAGCTCCATGAGATACACATGCATGCCAAATATCAAGTTGTTACGTTCAATATTGCAAAAGTTATGAAGAAGGTTAAAGTTTTGGTTAAAGTTTTGGGACGTACATAGAAGTACAATTACAGACAGGCCAAAAACAATATACCCCCGATCTTTCCATCCGGGGGCATAAAAATATTCAATCTAGGCACATCAGTATGACTTACTTTGGATAGTTGAAAACATATATGTAGACCCTTTCCAATACAGAACCATGTATAACAAGAGCTGTCACCATGAATGACCTGAGCCCCCTATACACGCTTCATAGAAGTTATGAGCTTTTTTCGAAACCTAAACGCAGATTTCGAAACCTCAACGCGGACCCTAAGTTAAAGGTCAAGGTCACTGGGGCAAAATGTGTGTGCGTATGGAAAGGCCTTGTCCATATACACATGCATGCGAAATATGAAATTGCTATCTAAAGCGACATAGAAGCTATGAGCATTTTCGGAACCTAAACGCAAAATGTGACGGACAGACTCACGGACTGTCCGATCACTATATGCCTTCCTTCGGGGGCATAAAAATATTATTTAACCTTAGATAAAAAACAGTGGTAAAACTTTTTATTTCTCCACTTAGTTTTCTCCCTATAAAATCAATAGGTAAAGTTCAAAAGGTCAAGAGATGATAATTAGGTCAAATGGAACGATGAGTTCTGACATAACATGGATATAATAAGGAAGGTCAAACCATCTTCATTAAAAACAACAACCACAACATCACAAAATAATATTTATTACTTGAATAGGTGTAGTTATATTCATAAAGAAGCAATATCAACTTGTGTTGCACTTCAGCAAATGTTTTAAAACAAAACTGCTACAATCCATGGCAGCCATACTTTTCAACAGACCTGGAACAGAGTTTCCCGAGAAGAGACTGCAGTTGACGCTTTGACTTCGATTGTCTGCGAACCCGGAAGTAGCCTTCGTATTTCTTCCAAACGTTCGTGTTTTTTTCCGTAACTCAAGAACTACAGAATTCAACATCCTCCTAAGAACATCGTAACGGTTGAAGGAGGGTAGGCTTTATTTACGTTTTCCTGAGCGCCAACCAACCGTAGTGAGTCGCAAACAACACTGAACGACGAGAAAGCGCGGTTCGTAGAATAAGCTCCACCAAAGTCGTCTAAGTAGTTTACGCATTCTACGTTCAGTCGTGATAAGATGTACCGAATCATCGACATAACCCTTTTACATATAAAAGCCGATGAACGTAAGCCGAACGGAAGAGCACAGTCAATGTAACTTTTTCCGCGCCAATTCACAGCAAGTAAGTGAATATCGCCGGGGTCGACGTAAATATGTCGGTATGCGCGTGATAAATCTGTTTTAAAGATAAACGCTCCAAGACCGTCGTGAAGAACAATTTTTACTAGTAAAAATTGTTCAAAACAAACGTTCGCTTCGGATAAATTCTAACTAACGACTGAAAAGGCGCCAAAAGGGGCGGACTATCATAATCGAGATTTCGCAACCGGAAAGAGTGGCCTCCCTTAATATTTATTTAATATAATTAAAATTAGTGAAATGAAAGAAAATCTTTTTATCATATGTGAAAAATGGAATGTTGTTTAAAGAAATGTTTTTGCATTATGTTTAAATGTGATTTTGAATCTCTATTAATACGTATAGCAATTACCAGTAGCATGATGTATCTGACCTTTCGCTTTCATTTTTCACTAGTAAAAGAAGTGCTACCCACAATTCCTTTTGATGTGTACTCAATGCACCCCAGGGCCATTGATAAAGGTTAAAGCAGCTTGATTTCCGTCCTCTTTTAAACGTATCGAGAGGTCCACGGGTACAACTTTCCCGTACCCCAACATTTTTTCGTACCCAAAATTGTTCGTACCGATTTTTGTTCGTACCCCTTTTTTTGTACCAAAATTGTTTTCCTACCCAAATTTTGTTTCATACCCAATTTTTTGTTCGTACCAAATTGTTGTCGTTCCAATTGTTTTTGTTTGTCGTACCCAAGTTTTTTCGTACCCAAATTTGTTTTCGTATGAAAAAAAAAATTCGTACCCAAATTTTTTTTCGTACCCCAATTTAATTTTTGGCATAATTTTTTCGTATCCACAGTTTCTCGTACCCAATTTTTTTCCGTACCGAATTATTTTTTTTCGTACCCAAAGTTTTTCTGTTTTAACATAACTTCTTCATTTAATCTCCAATGGACTTCAAATGAATACTGAACATCTCTTATGACAACACGGTCTTATTCGACCATCCATGTCTATATTACCTACCTCGAGGCCCTTCCAACATAGGCCTTGTCCACCCAAAATTGCCTTTTAATGTAACATCTATGCGGCATGGGGATACGCGGATGCCTCTGCCGCGGCATTTTTCTAGTGTTTATATTATTTCAATATACTTCCGTAATGATAAGTCGTAGTGGTGTATAGAAAATGGTGTCCGGCTAGCGATCTGGAGGTCACGGGTTCGAGCCTAAGGCTTTTTATGCAATCGAACCCAAACTTAATAGGTTTAAACTAATAACTGAAATATAAACATATAATGAAACAAAATATTGTCATTGTTTTCACACATTTACCTAACAGCATTTTTCATTCATAACACGTTTATAAATATTTCTACACGGCACATTACATTTTGCACACATAACTTCGTCAACAGCTACACGGTACAAAATGGGATCTATGTGTGTGTGTGTAATCAACTCATATTGAAAGATAACTTTAATATATATATATCGCTCTAAAAATCTATGACCAATTCATCATACTTTTCTTGTAACATTTACTATTTTAACATCTTCTGACAAAACTTCTCTGGAATAAAATGTATTACTCCATATTTCAACATGCATGTATGGAATTATTTTAGTAGTACGCTTTACGTAAGCTATATAAAGAAACCAGAAACTAGGCCCGCAGATAGTTGTTTCGTATATGCAATGTCAGTTATATAAGCCACTCATTTTGCAGCTCGTAGTTTCGTCAGTTTTTCGTGGGTATGACACTTGTCCAGTTCCTCACCAAAATGGTCCTCATATGCATGGCTCTCACACAGAATTTGTAGGTGTGACCCTGGCCAAGTTCCTCACTTAGCTGGTCCTGATATACATGGCTCTCAACCAGGATTCGTCGGTGTGACCCTGGCCAAGCTCCTCACTAAGCTGGTCCTGATATACATGGCTCTCAACCAGGATTCGTGGATGTGATCCTGGCCAAGTACCTCACTTAGATGGTCCTGATATACATTGCTCTCAACCAGGATTCGTGGGTGTGACCCTGGCCAAGTTCCTCACTTAGCTGGTCCTGATATACTTGGCTCTCAACCAGGATTCGTGGGTGTGACCCTGGCAAAGTTCCTCACTTAGCTGGCTTGATATACATGGCTCTAAACCAGAATTCGTAGGTGTGACCCTGGCCAATTCCTCACTTAGCTGGTCCTGATATACATGGCTCTCAACCAGGATTCGTGGGTGAGACCCTGGCCAAGTTCCTCACTTAGCTGGCCCTGATATACATGGCTCTCAACCAGGATTCGTGGGTGTGACCCTGGCCAAGTTCCTCACTTAGCTGGTCCTGATATACATGGCTCTCAACCAGGATTCGTGGGTGTGACCCTGGCAAAGTTCCTCACTTAGCTGGTCCTGATATACATGGCTCTAAACCAGGATTCGTGGGTGTGACCCTTGCCAGGTTCCTCACTTAGCTGGTCCTGATATACATGGCTCTAAACCAGGATTTGGTGGGTGTGACCCTGGCAAAGTTCCTCACTTAGCTGGTACTGATATACATGGCTCTAAACCAGGATTCGTGGGTGTGACTCTGGTCAAGTTCCTCACCAAGCTGGTCCTGATAAACATGGCTCTCAACCAGGATTCGTTGGTGTGACCCTGGCCAAGTTCCTCACCAAGCTGGTCCTGATATATATGGCACTCAACCAGGATTCGTTGGTGTGACCCTGGTCAAGTTCCTCACCAAGCTGTTCCTGTTATACATGGCTCTCAACCAGGATTCTTTGGTGTTACCCTGGCCAAGTTCCTCGCCAAGCTGGTCCTGATATACATGGCGCTCAACCAGGATTCGTTGTTGCAACCTTTGCCAAGTGTCTCACCAAGCTGGTCCTGATATGCATGGCCATCAACCAGGATCAGAAGAAACAGAATGCAGCCACTGGCTTTCTCATACTGTTCTCAAGGGTCAGAATATCCGACCCTTTTCCAAAGCAAAATGTGGTGTTAATTTGCAAATTCAGCAAACAAGTCATAGTTCTTATACTATGGCAAATAATGTTACTCTTTATTGTATCGCCAAAACCCATTTATGTCTAGCGTCAATAAAAAAGGCCTTGGCAAACAGCGCAGACGATGCGGCGTCACATCTGGGTCTGCGTTATTTCGTCAGAGGAATTTCTGTTAGAAATTTTCTAAATATAGAAATGAATATACTAGACATCCCTAATTTTGGAAATACATTGATCGAATTTAGAAGGATGGGATAGTCCACTATGAATTAATGGGTAAAAGTAATTTATAAAAATACCTTGTGAGATACGCTGCATATTAATTCCTCTGGTATTTATTCAATCATGCACCTTCGTTTTACGAACATAACTATTGGTTACAAGTAATGCATAAACAACAAAGTACGGATCAACAGCGCTGTCTTTATAGCTACCTAATTCGTAAATTAAAAGTGCTACTCGCAGATTTTTTTATTTTTTTATTTTCATCAATAAAATTATTGTTTATTTTGAATTGTTTATGGTGTACAAAAGTTTTGACAAGGGAATTTTCATCATGAAATTATATTCTTAGTGTGATAGGTATTCGATATTCACATAACATTTATTTAATATAATAGTGATTGCATTTTTTTTATTAACTGGTTCTCATTATACCATTTTCATAATATTGTTAATGCTTTCAGAACGTCTAAAAAGAGACATGATGTTGTTATTTTGTTTAAGTTATCACAATAACATAAATATGATGGTCAACAGCGCACACACATCTCGACCTGTTCGTTAAGACAAACTCTTATAAATCTGAATGGGTTGTGTTCATTTCAAACTTGCTATTTAAAAAGCTATAAGATCATTTTGAAACAATGAGTTGCGTCTAAGATTATGCAATAGCCAACAACTTCAGTGCCTTCAGCGCTTTGATTAAATGATTACTTAATTGCTCTAAAAGACGTTTGATACATCGTTGCCAATTAATAATAATAAATAGTATTGCAAACAACGAAATACAAGCATTACAGCAATATAAAGCGTATGATCTGATCTACATAGACGTCTGATACATTCTGTCAGTCAATAATGATAAAAAGTAAATAAAAGAACACTAGAGAGTACACATAATTCGATTGTCATCACAAGGTTTGTATTTATGGAAAGCATTTGACGAGGTCTCTGCTAGACACCAG